>NW_027175820.1:7482500-7515000 GCF_023055335.1 Clinocottus analis
ACCATTCAGCTCCTTCTTAGGACTCTCCTCGTCGGACCAGTCGGATGAATACTCCTTCACCCTGAGAGAGACAGGCAGCCACACATATTCACAAATAAACAGAGGCCCACATCTACTCAAGAACCCACGTTTCAATGGCACCTGAATGCAGTTATAGAAACATGTTGCTCAATACTGAGAAATTGTCGTCAATAAAGGTGTCGCTGCTTTGAAACCTTTACTTTGAAATCTATTCTGTGTTCTTAAGCCGAGACACGACGCTGTTGTGGGACTATGGATTAATATCATGAACCCAGACACGATGGAGTTTGATGTTCCGACGTTTTTGTGACTTCCACAACAAGTAGTGGTTATTTCATCTATAGTCTAAAACGTAAAAGATCGCTCAGAAGCGGCTGACATAAGCCACGCCCCCTTTGTGGCACCGCGATTAGTCATGCTGCTTTTGGTGTGAACACACCATAATCCCTGACAATCCCTGTTAGGGACAAGCCACGCCCCCTTTGTGGCACCGCGATTAGTCATGCTGCTTTTGGTGTGAACACACCATAATCCCTGACAATCCCTGTTAGGGACAAGCCACTCCTTTTGTCCATATTCAGTCTGTTGCTTACCTTAAAAATGTATGTTAAAGACAGACAATTGATTAACTTTATACAAAAACAATAAGTGCTTTTCATGTTTTCCAGTTCCGTTTAAGTTTTTTTTACTCAGTGAGAAAAGTCCAGTCTATGTTGGCTTGAACAAGTACACTGAACATCTTCTGATATGTGGAAAGTTTTCCTCTTTGAGAGAAGAGTAAAGATCCAGAAGTGACACTGGCTTAAAGTGCTCAACCATAATGGATCAGGGTCAGGAGCTTTGCGCATGTACGAATTATGTTCAATCTGGACGCGGAGGCTGCAGCGCAAGGCTCCTGTGAGACTGACCGCCTGTGAGCACTTTGTGAGGCGGAGCGGCGAGCAGCCGCACCCGCTGCTCGCTGAGAACAGAAACTACATAACAATACGTGCTTTCACGTCACACTTAAGTCCGCAAGTCGTCAACACTGCCTGTCGGTGAGGCTACTGAAGCGCGCGCGTGCACGTGCATAAATCTAATTCAAAGTAAAAGCAGTGTTATGGTATTGCATTATGGTGTGTATCTTATTATTATTTTATTGTATCTTATTTATTTTTAATTTTTGATTGACCTAACTCGGGCCGGACTGGGAGAGCCATAAGACGCCAAGGTCTGAACTACGCCGTCTGGCAGAGATTTAAAGTGCAGCGCCTGTGTGTGGCAAAGATAAGACCCTCTCAATGCAAAAAAAACCTCCAAATATATATATATATATATATATATACGAAGTTAAAAGACAGTTTGCAGAATCAAACCATTAAATTACGCATGATCAAATAATTAACACTGTTTAATATATTCACACATATATACATACACACATATCTACAGCAGGACGTGGAGGGTCCCCCTACCTGCTGGTGTCCATGGTGATGGGACTCGGCGGGGTGTGGCCTCCGCCCGAAGAGACTATGTTGGTGAGGGTGACCACACCGTCCTCAGAGAGTCCGCCTCGCTCCTTCCTGCTGATGGAGCGGCTCGCCTCCGGAGACCACTCCTGCATGTGATCAAGTTACAGCAAGACGTGATCAAGTTACAGCAAGACGTCTTCACTTTGTGGAGAAGAAACAACTTTTTCTTTCCCTTTTCCACATGTCAATATAATATTATATTCTCAGGAGCTTTGCTGCTGCAGCCTCACTGGGTCTGGAGAGACCATTTCCATACTTGCTTATGGAAGCAGACTTAACAGATGATGTAGAGGGCGTTCCTAATACCGGACTGTGCAGCAGAAAATAATATTCAAAATATTTAGCTTGTCCCAGTCATAGGAATAGAAGAGCCGGAAAACATATACTGAACTCTGTGGTTGTTTGATTAGTACAAAATAAAAAAACAGACTACACTGCATGAACTTTATCTAAAAATGTTGTAATATAATTATAATGTATTAATGTGTTCTTCGTTGTTATAAAACATGTTTCAGGTAAATGTGTTAATTTTCGTCTTTGTGGCCAGCTAGCGATCACTGGTGCATTGTGCACAAACACACTTTGGCCAGAATAATTGGGTGCTGACAGAAGTAGGAGGTGGTGGATCCAGTTACTGGTAACCAGCTCAAACGACTACAGGAGGGATGTGTGAGTGTGAATCTGAGTGTGTGAGTGTTTGTGTGTTGTGACAATGGCTTTCTGTTTGCGTGTCGCATTAGCCAGAGGAGACTCCTCAGTAGTGACTTGTCTCTTTCTATAACCTCATTTTCAGCTCTGAAGATGATCAGTGTAACTTTGTCACGTTCATTAAATATCAGTGTGAAGGAATCTCTTGTTGGACTAAAAGAATACTGGTGCGCAATTTGAAACCTTGCCCATGAAACTTTGTTTCCTGCATTCTGTTGACTTTAATAACACGTTTATGAATCATCAGAGAGAATTTAACAATATGAGTCTCCAGGAAAAGAATCAGAAGGTTTGTCAAGAGTCTTTCGTCACCTTTACTCAAGCTGTCAAACTCTCACCATCCTGTGTGTGTAAAGGAATGTGAATATATATATATATATATATATATATATATATATATATATATATATATATATATATATATGGACCCACGACACTGACCCTGCACAGTGCAGTGCAGACATGACATTGCAACACAGCTGCGCCGGCAACAACCTCTCCCCGCACCAAGAAGAAGTTGCGGGTAGAAGCACCAGCACCCTCAGGTGCAGCAGTAACAACAGCACTGTGGCTAGTTTGGATTAAATACGACTGCAAATATTTAAAAATAAATAAATAAATAAAATGCTAGTGTGGTAATTTTTTTTTGTTTTAAAACATGAAATTAACCATAATCATTGAAGAAATAAATCATAATAAGTAAACTAGAAAATTTCGTAAGAAATTTTGAAAGTGTAGCAACTACTACCGTAAAACCTCGTAAGACCATATAGCTTTTGTTTATTACGCCCGTCTCTCCTCCAAAACACTTGAGTTGGTTTGTGTGTTAAACTGATTGGCTGATATGAAGCACCTGTGTGCTCTTGTTGTCATGGTGACCAAGTGAGAGCCAGCAGACTGATTAGAGGCAGACTGGACTGTGGATTTAAGGAAATAAACTACTGAACGTCCTGAACACACGCAAACGTATATGAAATATCATACCACCTTATTAATGATCACAGTGTTGACAAGTACACAATATAAAACACACGTAAACGTGCACACCACCGTAATAATTGTGTAACACGAAGCTAACTTCATGCTAGCAATCAATTTAACTTCTCTGTCTCTCCACTTTGTTCACGTGACCGTAATTACACACACATGCGCGCGCACTTAGACATGCACACACAGTCAGCCATTTTCCTGTGTGTGTGTGGGTGTGTGTCTTTGTGTCTGTTTGTGTGTGTATCTGTGTGTGTGTGTGTGTCTGTTTGTGTGTGTGTATGTGTGTCTGTTTATGTGTCTGTGTGTGTGAGACAGACATAGAGAGAGACAGAAGTCATTTGTGTTGTGTGTGCGTGTGTAAGTGTCTGTGTGTCTGTTAAACTGTCCTAATTAGAACACCTGTGGGTTGCTAGATGAAAGGTTGCCATAGTGTTGACTTCAAAGGTCTTCAGTTAAACAGATTTCAATGGAGGTAATGCTGGGGAACACCTATCCAAAAATCCCTCAAAAAAGATACTTTAAAAGCTCCTATGGCTTCGATATCGCATATAGAGCACTAGGAAGACTCGATTAACAGATACTGTGACTGGCGAGTCTGTACGATAAAACATGTGTCTGTACGGGCGATTTACAAATCAGGTCCGAGCTTCGGGGAGACATGGTTTTGGAGGGAGATTTAACATGGCGGCGGATGGCAGAGCGAGGTGGACTTGCTCTCACAATTAGTCGGATTTCAACACGTCTGAGTCCGTTGGATTCCTATCGACCGCAGTTTACGACAGAAGACAAGATTTCCAACGTTTCTATCCAACAATGGTGTATGAAGAGTGAACATTGTGGGAGTAAAGACAAAATACGTTTTATTTTTTTAACAGTTTCTGTCGCTTCTTCTCACTCTGTTAATTGGTGCTCCAGTGGATTGACTATAAGAAGAACTAGAAAGAGCATTTCCTGCTGAAAATGCGTTGGAATGCAAAAAAGCTGAAGCATAAAGCTGAAATATTTGAAAGAAATTGCTAAATATAGCTGAACATAGTGAAATATAGTTGAATAAAGCTTAAAAAAACTGAATATATTTGAAAATTAAATGAAAATTCTGAAAAATTTTTTTTGAAAATTCTTGTCGTTTAAATGTATAATTGGAAAAGTTGAAAGGAAAACTGCATCATCTAAATCAGAGGTGTCAAACATACGACCCGGCCCGCCACAGTGTCCAGTCCAACAGAAGAAAAAAAAAAGTTTTTTTGAAAAATTAAAGTCTGCCATAGGTGGGGTTTGAACCACTGACGCTTTGCTTCTAAGACGGAGTTGCTAAACACTGGTCCACAGGCGCAGTTGGTGGAACAACTGATATTATTGAGTGTCTACAAAACCATCTGTTAAACCTCAGAACGTGAACGTCAGTGACGCTGTTAATCCTGACGTCTTTAACCAAAGTGAC
The DNA here is from genome assembly GCF_023055335.1 of Clinocottus analis. NCBI lineage: Eukaryota > Metazoa > Chordata > Actinopteri > Perciformes > Cottidae > Clinocottus > Clinocottus analis. The sequence goes on from NW_027175820.1 coordinate 7,487,172, forward strand.
CTGCACACACACGCGCGCGCGCACACACACACACACACACACACACACACACACACACACACACACACACACACGTGCACGCGACCATAATAACAAGTTAGCGCGGCCGTTAAGGCTCGGGCGCATCCGTTTATACGCGCGGCCATTTCACGTTAGTGTGCTGCCGTTCACGCGCGTGCACGGCCGTTCATGTGCGCACCCGTTCACGCGCGTGCACGTGCGCACCCGTTTGCGTGTGCGGCCGTTTACGTTCCTGCTGCCTGCAGATGCACAGACCAAAGGGCTGCTGCTGGGGACGGACCTGCTCTCCCATTCAGTCGGACTTCAACACGTCTTATCTGTTGGATTCCTATCGACCGCAGTTTACGGCAGAAGACAAGATTTCCAACGTTTTGAGCTATAAATTATGTCCAAAGAGTATACGGTTTGGAGTAGAGAGCAAGTTTAAAATATGTGTATCGCCAAGTGCCCTCGCTCTGGAGTATTACGTCACTGCTCTGAGCTGCCCAACACACAATAATGAGAAAGGCAGAAAAGGTGCGGAAAAACTATAAAACGAAAACGCCGACAGTTAAAACAATATAGGATATATCAAAAAGATGAGTAATACAATAACAGCTAAACGTTTTGTCAACATTTTAAAGGTGGAATGGTGTCTCTAGCTGGAGGCATGACAGAGCCTTTACCTTTTGAAGTTGAAGAGTTGAAAGCGGATTTGAAGATGTTCTTCATTGGAAACCATTCATATTTTTTTTATAAAAAGCTGAATAATTTTAAAATTTGAGAAAATATGAAAAATGTAAAAGCGTAGATTAATAGCTGAAGGTTTTGTCAACATGTGGAATTTTAAATATTGTCTCAAGCTCAACGTATGAAGAAACTGTAAACGTTTGAAGTTGAAGATGATTTGAAAATTTCCCCATTGGGTCCCATTATAAAAAAAATCATAAAAAGCTTAATAATTCAAAGATTTGAAAAGTCAGAAATATGAAAGGTCTTAGCCATCGTGTCCTTAGGTAACTGAATATTTGAATAATTGAGCTTTTTTCTGTAACTGGAAATATGAAGGACTAGTTACGGTCCAAAATACGGATGGAAGAAATAGAAGAAACAGTTTAATAAAGATTTGAAGAACAATAGTTGGAATGCTTGCAGCATTCCAACTAATAATAATAATAATAATAATAAGTTTAATAAAGATTTTAAGAACAATAGTTGGAATGCTTGCAGCATTCCAACTAAATATCTGTTTCGCCAAGCGCTCTCGCTCTTGAGTATGACGTCACCACTCTGAGCTGCCCAACACACAATAATGAGAAAGGCAGAAAAGGTGCGGAAAAAACATAAAACTAAAACGCAGACAGTTAAAACACTATAAGAGATATCAAAAAAGCGGGGTAATACAATAACAGCTAAACGTTTTGTCAACATTTTAAAGGTGGAATGGTGTCTCTAGCTGGAGGCATGACAGAGCCTTTACCTTTTGAAGTTGAAGAGTTGAAAGCGGATTTGAAGATGTTCTTCATTGGAAACCATTCTTTTTTTTAATAAAAAGCTGAATAATTTTGAAAATTGAGAAAATATGAAAAATGTAAAAGCGTAGATTAATAGCTAAAGGTTTTGTCAACATGTGAAATTTTAAATATTGTCTCAAGCTCAACGTATGAAGAAACTGTAAACGTTTGAAGTTGAAGATGATTTGAAGATTTCCCCATTGGGTCCCATTATAAAAAAAAATCATAAAAAGCTTAATAATTTGGAAATTTGAAAAGTCAGAAATATAAAAAGTCATAGCCATCGTCTCCTTAAGTAGCTGAATATTTGAACTTTTTTCTGTAACTGGAAATATGAAGGACTAGTTACGGTCCAAAATACGGATGGAAGAAATAGAAGAAACAGTTTAATAAAGATTTGAAGAACAATAGTTGGAATGCTTGCAGCATTCCAACTAATAAAAAGTTTAAGATTTGAAGAACAATAGTTGGAATGCTTGCAGCATTCCAACTAATAACTAGAAAGAGCATTTCCTGCTGAAAATGCGTTGGAATGCAAAAAGCTGAAGCTTATAGCTTAAATATTTGAAAGAAATAGCTGAATATAGCTGAACATAGTGGAATATAGCTTAAATTAGCTAAATATAGCTAAATATATTTGAAAATGAAAGAATAGCTGAATATATGTGAAAATAGCTGAATATATGAATATAGCTGAAAATAGTGGAATAAATGAATATATAAACAAATAGCAAATAATTACTGAAAATATAGAAAAGGCAAAATACCTGCTGAAAAATGTTACAGTTCAAAGTCATTTAATTGAACTGTTGAAAATCCTTGTCGTTTAAATGTATAATTGGAAAAGTTGAAAGGAAAACTGCATCATCTAAATCAGGGGTGTCAAACACACGGTCCGGCCCGCAAGGGTGTCCAGTCCAACAGAAGAAGAAAAAAAAGTTGTTGTTTTTTTGGAAATTAAATTCAGCCATTGGTGGGGTTTGATCCACTGACCCTTTGCTTCAAAGACAGAGTTGAAACCATTGATCCACAGGTGCAGTTGGTGAGACACCTGATATTATTGGGTTGCAGAGTGTCTACAAAACCATCTGTTGAACCTCAGAATGTGAATGTCAGTGACGCTGTTAATCCTGAGGTCTGTCACCAAAGTGACCTGCACAAACGCGCGCACACACACGAACGTGCATGCGACCATAATAACACGTCAACGTGTCTGTTCACGCGTGCGCACGGCCGTTCATGCGCGGGCGCATCCGTTCACGAGCGTTTACACGCCGTTTCACGTTAGTGGGCGTTCACGTGTGCTGCCGTTCACGCGCGTGCACGTGCGCACCCATTCGCGTGTGCGGCCGTTTACGTGCCTGCAGCCTGCAGATGCACAGACTAAAGGGCTGCAGCTGGGGACGGACTTGCTCACACATTCAGTCGGACTTCAACACGTGTGAATCTGTTGGATTCCCATCGACGGCAGTTTACGGCAGAAGACAAGATTTCCCACGTTTTGAGCTATAAATTATGCCCAAAGAGTAAACGGTTTGGAGTAGAGAGCAAGTTGAAAATATCTGTATCGCCAAGTGCCCTCGCTCTGAGTATGACGTCACCGCTCTGAGCTGCACAATTCACACTAATGATAAAGGCAGAAAAGGTGCAGAAAAACCATAAAACGAAAACGCCGACGGTTAAAACCTTAAAACACAATAAGTTCATAACAACAAGTTAGCGCGGCCGTTCGCGCGCTTACGTGCCTGCAGCCTGCAGATGCACAGACGAAAGGGCTGCTGCTGGGGACGGACTTGCTCTCACAATCAGTTGGACTTCAACACTGTTGGATTCCTATCGACGGCAGTTGACGGCAGAAGATTTCCCACGTTTTGAGCTATAAATTATGCCCAAAGAGTATACGGTTTGGAGTAGAGAGCAAGTTTAAAATATCTGTATCGCCAGGTGCGTCGCCAGATTACGTCACTCGCTGTGAGCTGCCCAACACACAATCATGATAAAAAGGCAGAAAAGGTGCGGAAAAAACATAAAACGAAAACGCAGACAGTTAAAACACTATAAGAGATATCAAAAACCTGAGTAATACAGTAATAGTTAAACATTTTGTCAACATTTTAAAAGGTTGAATGGTGTCTCTAGCTGAAGGCATGACAGAGCCTTTACCTTTTGAAGTTGAAGAGTTGAAAGCGGATTTGAAGATGTTCTTCATTGGAAACCATTCATTTTTATTTTGATAAAAAGCTGAATAATTTTGAAAATTGAGAAAATATAAAAAATGTAAAAGCGTAGATTAATAGCTGAAGGTTTTGTCAACATGTGAAATTTTAAATATTGTCTCAAGCTCATCGTATGAAGAAACTGTAAACGTTTGAAGTTGAAGATGATTTGAAGATTTCCCCATTGGGTCCCATTATAAAAAAAATCATAAAAAGCTTAATAATTTGGAAATTTGAAAAGTCAGAAATATGAAAAGCCATAGCCATCGTCTCCTTAAGTAGCTGAATATTTGAATAATTGAACTTTTTTCTGTAACTGGAAATATGAAGGACTAGTTACGGTCCAAAATACGGATGGAAGAAATAGAAGAAACAGTTTAATAAAGATTTGAAGAACAATAGTTGGAATGCTTGCAGCATTCCAACTATGCTTGCAGCATTCCAACTAATAAAAAGTTTAATAAAGATTTGAAGAACAACTTAAGTTAAGTGAACTTGGAATGATAATAAGCCCACAGGAGAACATAAAGTTGGCTTGCAGCATGGGGTCTATGACCCCATGCGGCTGAAGCCACACTTAATAAAAAAGGAGGAAAAACATTATAAACAGTATTAGCAAAAACATTATAAACAGTATTAGCGTCCTTTTGAAGATTTAGAAAACATTCTAAATCTTCAAAAGGACGCCTCTTTTGTATGATTTGAAATTCGAGGATCTAGGTCGCAACCACCCACAAACCCACCCACCCACCCACCCCCCCACACACACACGCCTCTCAATTTGGCAGACAACTGCTTCTCTTTTGTGGCTTGACAATTGAGTCGGCGGATCTTCTCACAGAGAGAAAGGAAGAAGGACAAAACACCGATTGAGGACCATAGAGTGGAAATACCTGATTGTAAATTGATAACCAGTGAGGTCATTGTCACTGGGGGTGGACTCACAAAACTTCTCAGGAGATGGAAGAACTTCTATTTTTAATTTGGGGGAAAAGTCTGTGGAGAAATCTGTAGATCTCTACCACTACATGAGAGATACGTGCCTGCATGTAGACATTCCTGGCCCCACTCACAGCCCAGTCGCACAGGAAGGCTTTCACTGAGAGCTGTTTAATATTCAGTCTCTCTCTATAATACTGCAGCCGCCGCCTCGCTTCCCTCCAGATTTTTGAAGGAAAATATTGTGTGACTGTGAGTGTGTGTGAGAGTGTGAGTGTGTGTGTACACACCTCAAATTGAGGCCAGTTCATGCTCATGGCCGGTCCGTGGGTGTTCCTCCACCATCGCAGATCTTCAGTGTCATTGGCTGCTTGGATGGTCTGACCCAGATCCCGGTGCAGGCTGATGAACCTATTGTACAAAGTAGCTGTCAATCACATCTAATTTTATACTGTGTTGTGTTCAGTGTCCTGTTTTTTTTGGTTTTTGTTTTCACCAAGGATCCATTTTACCAGCAGAATGCATCCTATTTATTTATCATTATACATATATTATAACATCCTTATAAAATAACCATACATGTTGTAAAAAGTGTTTCCTCTCTCCGGCTCTCTGATTTTAATTACATAAATTCAAATAAATGTTATTGAGGGAAACAGATCAAATCCTTGAATCTTTGTGGTCGTTTTGTTGTTCAGGCCTACAATGAACATATATTTTAACTAATGTAGATTGTCCTCAAAATAAAAGATGAACATTGAGGGGGCGTGTCGAGTGTTAAAACCCTCCCTGGAAGCTCGCTTGTGGCTCCTCAATCATGAACCCTCCTCGCTTCTCGGAACAGAATGAAAGCTTTGGGACGGCCGTCAAGATGGTGACACAAAACCACTTCCGGTTCAATTGAAGGGCGAGGAAATTACTATTTAGAGACTTGGGATGTACCCATTGTTTACATCAGTTTAAGATGTTTTTGTTAAACAAATTATAAAATGAATTCAACTTTTTTTTATGATTCATGTCATTTTGACTGAGATATTCTGCACTGAAGACGCGTTTGTTCTGTTTCTAAAGACGGCGGGGCTTTTCAAAGACATCCGATGATGTAATGCTTTGGTTGAAATATTTTACTATATATATTATTTCATTAGGAACCCGAGTCTGTCCAGAAGCTTGAATTGTTCATTTTGCTGAATTAATTGGTTTGATAAACAAAACAAAAAGTCAAACAAATATAATCTCTAAATGAACTTTTTTGGTTTCCTTTATCAAATCGTACCACTACCTCTTCACAGAGTAAAATTAGGAGATGAAGTTTTTGTTCAATATTTGGACAATGATCTTTACCTGATGTGGTTACCATGGTAACAGTGGCTTGTTTCAATAGAAGGAAAGGTCAATAGTTAATGGACAACACAGAGTTTTCTATTAACTCTTGTGTACACAGACAAACACACTTAAACCTCAACGGTCCTGCATAACTTTGCACTGAGTCACCTAATCACTCCATTTCTATCAGGATGAGTGAGTGAGTGTCCTATAGATTATATTTGAACAAATCACATTATAATTTCCCTTTGCCCAACACTAATAATTTTTTAGAGCTTGAATGCAACACGCAAGCTAACGCAGCTTTTAATGTCGGTCACTGTGAGCAGCATAACAGGAATAAATCCAAAAAAATACAAGTCTGATTATGGTTTCATGGCCTGTTTACTTTACGTTGTGATGCAGATCACTAATGTCTTGATACATTACTTTGCTGTATCTTGTTGCTAAATAGGAGGTTTACGTGTGTGTGTGTGTGTGTGTGTGTGGGGGGGGGGGGGTAAGGGGGTGTGTGTGTCCGACCCGTCTTTGGAGGACAGGTCGAGGTGTGTGTGGATGTCCAGCAGGACGTCTTTGAAGAAGCGCAATCTCTTGCGCTCAGCCTCCTGGGTCAGGTCAAACACCTGCTCCATGTCCTCCATGTACCGGGGGTTACAGCGGTTCAGCTCCTCCAGGGCCTTCGTGTAGCGCTGTTTCACCTGCCACACACAAACGTGCAAACACACATTATCAATGTACATTTAGTGTAAGAACACCCAAAACTGCTTGCAGATTTGGTCTCTGACACATGAGGCCAAATTTCTTTTCTAGTGTGAACTTGTGTGCATCCGAGGTTGGTGGTTTGATCCTTAGCTCCAACTGTCTGCATGATTAAAGTGACCTTGAGCATGTCAGTGAACCCAAAGTTGCTCCCTGGTGCATTACAGTGAGGCGATGCTCCTAAAAGGGCGAGGAACCGTGTTGTCTACGACATCTGAACATTTAAATAAAGCCAATAAATAAGCCCAGATATGTTCCAAAAATCTAAGGAGATTTCTTTGACCTGGAACCAGGAGGGAGCTTCCAGTTCTGAATAGTGATTAGTTAAGCTGATGCCTCATGTGTTAAAGCTACATTTTCTCTCCTAACCACCAAGGGGGCGACTCCTCTGGTTGTAAAGAAGTCTATACTTCATGTGTTAAAGCTGCATTCTCTCTCCTGACCACCAAGAGGTGACTCATGTGGTTGTATAGAAGTCTATATAAATGACTCTACTTTTCTCTTGATTGATTGTAAATCAATAAATAATAGTAATAATAATAATAATAATAATAGTTTTTTTAGTATATGATGGTCCTTTAGAGTCAAACAGACCATAAAGCAGTGGATGCTTTAGGTCGGGTTGGGTATTTATTGGCTGAAAACAACATCGCAGCGGAAGCAAAATTGTCGAACTCGAAACATAAACCTTTACATACCAACGGGTGGTTGTTGTGACGTCACCTTTTGGCGTTTCTTTTGCATTCTGTCTCGATTTGCCTTTGCAGTTTTATGTCAAGCACTTTGAATTTCCTGTCGCTGAAAATATATCTATATATTATATCTATCTATTGTATATTTAATTATATGTTATGACTTTGTTTTAAAGGGTGAGGTCGTAGTAACTAAACTTACACAATAGCACAAACTAACTGAGCATCAACTCCTGAGTTCAGATGCTATGTTCACACCAAAAGTTTACTTTTCGTGCGAGTTTACTCGCTCGACTTTGTGGTTAATTTGAGTCGCGGCTTATCTCCGTAGCTTATTTCTGGAAAAACAGTTACTATTTCCACCATTGAAATAACCACTAGTTCTGCTGTATACTTCTTGTGGAAGTCCCACAAACATTGGAACATCAAACCCCTTTGTGGGGCTTCATATTATTATCTGTAGGCACATACAGCTGATTGGCTTTTTGCATCTCATTGTAACACAATTTTTTTGCAACGCATGAAAGTAAAGAGGAGCAAATACTCTAAATAAAGGGTTCACTTAAAGTGATGTAAATTCTGTTAGTGTGTAAAACACGTACACACTCATCTCAGTGTCTCCACTACGCTGGGAGACGAGCCCGGTCATGTTTCATAACTCAAACACACAGGTATGTTTTTCTGGACTAACTGACACACCCAGACTAGTGCAAGTGGAGCTACGTGTGTGTGCGTGCGTGCATACTTTCTCGGCCTCCTCGTTGCAGCGTTCTGCACGGGTTGTGAATTTGCGGACTTCCTCCTGAGACTTCGTCGGGTCGGCCTTGGCGTGCGTTTCCCTGGTAATCATTGTCCACTCCTCCTTCCGGGCCTGATGGTAGCTCTTCTTGCTAGCCTCCACCTTGACAGCACAGGATGTGGGGTGAACTTTAACCCTTTACACCAGCGGCCGCCAACCTTTTTTGCGCTACGGACCGGTTTTGGCGTGTAATTAATGGCGATAACGGAAACCAATTTTCTTTTTTCGCCTTTTCTTTTTTCTTTTTTTTTTCTACGCCGGATGCAGCTCAACCGGACGCAAAACAATAGGCACGCTGTTTGGGCTTGGAAGCTAGCTAGGCTAACGTTACAGTTTGAAATGAATGAATGGTGAGCGCGATATGGCAAAATGAATGATAAGACATGGTTTCCTTGACAAGACCGTAGTGGTATGAGCAATTTGTCATTGTGAACTGAACTATCATCGTCTGAAATACCACTGGATGGCCAAGCACACAGCTGATGCTAATGCTGCGCACCCTCGTCATAGCCAGAAACGAATGGATGCCTTTGGACAGAAATACATAGACACCACAACGAAGAACAAGCTTACTGCAGCCAAAGCGAAATGGATGCTATTGCGTGTAGCCTGTTAACATTGTGGAGGACGAGAATCTAGCTGATATAATACACATCGCATCCAACGACAGGACCTATGAAGCCTGACTGCTATGGCTCTGTCTCTGTCTCTCTTTCTCCACAATTTGAACATTGCAAAACATAGAAATTTAACACTCATACAGATAACAAAAATAATAATAATAAAACAAATTGAAAGTCTCTCTATAGACTGGGTTATCTTCATACCATCTCTCTCTCTCTCTCTCTCTCTCTCTCTCTCTCTCTCTCTCTCTCTCTCTCTCTCTCTCTCTCTCTCTCTCTCTCTCTCTCTCTCTCTGTGTGTGTGTGGAAGGAGTGCTGAGGGCACGGAGGGGGATTGAGAGCGACACTATCGTTTCTTTTCTCAGTCTTTGTTTTGTTCACTGAGTAATGTCGTGTATGAGAGTGTGTTGTGTTGTGGAGGGTTTACTGGGTTATTTTGTGTAGTTTTAGCGGGTTGTCGGGTCTTGGTTTGTGTTTGTGTGCAGTCGGGCGGCGCGTGCTGCTCGGCGTGCGGTGCTAGCATGGAGCAGCTACACAAGCTAACCAGGTAGCGTGAAGATAGCGCCGTGCTTCCCGTGCTCTGTAGAGGACTGCAGCCTGGCAGTGGGGAAGCTGGTGGGCTACAGCAGCGTGAAGTCCGCGGCGAGGGTGAACAAAGCTGTGGTCATCTTTTTGGAGAGCATACAAAAAGTTAACACGGGGGTGGAGGAGGGGATCATGGTGTTTGACACTCACGTACCCGTCTTTCCTCTCAGCACACCGGCAGTGAGGGTCGTAGTGTCAAACGTCCCACCAATTATGAAAGGTGACATGATAACGGGAGAGCTGTCCAGACATGGGAGAGTTGTCTCTCCAGTAAAGAAACTGTCTTCAGGGTGCAAGTCTCCACTCCTGAAGCACGTAGTGTCTCATAGGAGGCAGTTCTATTTCATCCTTACTGACCGCCAGAGGCAGTGTTTCACACTGGATATGTTCCATCTTGCGCTTGCGCAGGTCGAGTATTTATAACGTGTGACCTCGGATGACCCCAAACCGGGTATAACTTCCGGTGTCATCCTGAGATCAGTCCTTTTTCATCTTCTCGCTAAGCAGGCTAACGATTACTACGTTTTTCACGAGCTAAAGCTAAATTTGTGTTAAAGAGCTCGTCGCTGTAGCCGTGTTACCATCGGTCGGAGTCACGGGTCTCTCGCCCTCCAAAGGCTGCGACAAGCTGCCCCTCTCGGGAGGAAACGGCGCCCCAGCGTCCGGATCAAGCCGGACATCGAAGATTGTCGCCTCAACAACACCGGTGAAACATCGGGTGAGATCGACTAACATTGTTAATTACAGCAGCGGTTTGCACGATTGGCGGAGCGCTCTACGGAGCGTTCTGCTAATTAGGCGGAGTGCTAACGGGAGCACGCACCGCTAGCTGCGTGGCTAGCTCGCGACGCCGTCGCGGCCAGCCTTCAGGGAGTAGGCGTTAGTAAGTAGTATGGCTGTTAGAGGTAGGCGTAGTGTCCCAGCAATACGCTGCCGAGACCACGCTAGACTCTGGCAGCTACTAGACTAGCGCTAGTGAAGAGAGCGTTCGCTATGCCTAGTCAGCCTGTGCCCGGCTGTCGCCAAACGATCTGTTTCCCCACTAGCTCAGTGCTCTCGTTGTAGCTTACTGGTAGGAAACTAAGAGACGCAGCGACTGGACTAGTGAAGAGAGTGCTCTCGCTCCCCTCTCCTAGACAGACTGCGCCAGACCTGTTGCCAGGCGATCTGTTTCCCCACTAGCTCAGTGCTCTCGCTGTAGCTTACGAGTAGGAAACCAAGAGATGCAGTGACTGGACTAGTGAAGAGAGTGCTCTCGCTCCCCTCTCCTAGACAGACTGTGCCTGACCTGCTGCCACAGGACCGATCTCCCACTAGCTTGAATGCTCTCGCTGTAGCTACTAGTGGAGCATCGGTTAGCGGTCATGTTCAACCTCGCTGGCTGTGGGACCTGTATGGCTCCCCTCGAGCCTGAAGACAGCTATGACCTCTGCCCCTCCTGTCTCGGCTTAGAGCACCTGAGGGAGGGTCTCTCAGAGGACTCGTGCATGACCTGCGGCATCATGCCGTACGCAGTAAGGGCCGCCAGATTGGCCAAGGTAGAACGCCTGATGGGCGAGGATGACCTCCCCCCATCAGGGCAAGCGGATCCAGCAAAGGCAAACGCCGGCTCTCGAGGGCCGCAGGGGCAACTGCCCACAAGAGAGCTAGACCCAGCAGGTTGGCTTCTAAAGTGGATCAGCTGGTGGCCGAGCTAGCTCAGGTGAAGTCTCTTCTCCTGACCCTTCATCCTAGCACAGGGGACACTGAGGCAGCGGCTCCAGCCCCGGCATCGTCTCACTGGATGCGTCTGCCAATTTCTTCACAGAGTACAGTGGCGGACGGCCTTCCCATTCTTCCAGGCCCGGTTCCCATTCCTCAGCTCAGACCCATTCGGAGGGGCCAGTTGACGACTCCATGGGGTCGGTCATGCGCATGGCACTGGCACGCCTGCAACTGGAAGTACAGCAGCCAGAACCCGCACCTACTAGTGCGTTCTTCAGGTGCGTTCGTGCCCCTGCCACCTTTTCTGTTCCTCCCTCTGAGGGAGCTACACACGTGTTGGAGGGACCCTAGGGCACACTCCCGGCTTTCGTCAGAGGGCCGAATCTCGGCGTCCATGCATCAGGCGGCAGTGTGTGGCCTTGAGCGCATGCCCCGGTTGAGCCCACTATTGCGTCCCTCATAGTCTCCCCGGAGGAGAACGTGAGGCCGGACGCCAGGTGTCCTTGAGTCCAATGTCGGCTCACCGACGACCTGCTCTCCCAGGCTTACAACACCGGAGCACGCATGGGCCGTATTGCAATTCCCTCTCGCATCTTATGCTTGCCGGTCGAACCTGGAGAGCTTTTCGGCTCAGCCTCTCTGCAGCGAACTGTGCAGGCTGTTCAGACCAGGCAGCAGTTTTCTGGCCTTCGCAGGGACACGCCTGCACCCTGCAGACCCCGGGGGCCCATGTCGCCCCCCCGTGGGGCGATCGGCAGCCCCCTGCTTTCCCTAGCAGCCACCAGCGGCCTCAGCGCCCCACTGGGAGGCCGGTCCGCGTCCAACGCGACTCTACCAGTGTGCCCCCCCAGAGAGCGCCGAATAGGGGAGGTAACAGCCACCGCCCCCCCAGAGCCTCCAGGGGCGGGGGGGGGGGGGCTAGGGACTGAGGTTCCCGGGTCGGCCGTCGGTTATTTCTCCCAGCAGCACGTCAGCTACTGGGCAGCTCACGCTCCAGACCCCTGGGTGGTTTCCACCCTAACCCAGGGGTACAAGCTTCAATTCCGACGCCGGCCCCCAACCTTCAGCTGGGTCAAGGTGACCACCATCACCGACCCGGCAAAATCCATAGCCCTGAGCCAGGAGTTAGCCGTGCTCCTAACCAAAGGTGCAATAGAGGTAGTGGACCCCCGGTCGCAGCCCGGCGGGTTCTACTCAACCTACTTCCTTGTGAAGAGGAATGGCGGACTGCGCCCAGTCCTAGATCTGAGGGGCTTAAACAAGTTCCTAAAGGTTTTACCATTTCACATGCTGAGCACAGGAGACGTCCTTCGTGCCATCTCTGCGGGAGACTGGTTCACGTCTGTCGACTTGAAGGACGCCTATTTTCATGTCCCCATTGTGCCTCATCACAGATGGTTCCTTCGTTTTGCCTTCCAAGGCCGTCATTTTCAGTTCAGGGTTCTTCCATTCGGACTTTCCCTACGAGTGTTCACGAGGTGTGTCGCCGCTGCCCTTCTCCCCCTGCAATCGCGGGGCATATACTGCCCTATCTGGACGATTGGCTGATTTGTGCGCCATCACGGGTTCAAGCTGCACAGGACACAGCGCGCCTTCTCTCTCATGTGGTCTGTGGGGCCTCAGGGTAAACATGGAGAAGAGCTCTTTGACCCCTTCTCAGAGCATAACCTTCATCGGTCTAGCTCTGGATGCGGCCACTATGAGAGTCTGTCCATCGCCCCAGCGAGTGGTCGACATCCTCCGCAGCCTTCCCCGCTTCCGACGGGGCAGGCGGTTGCCCTACATCCTTTTTCTTCGCCTATTGGGAAAATTGACAGCAGTCTCAGCTGTCATTCCCTTGGGCCTGCTGTCGCTGCGCCCCTTGCAGAGGTGGTTGAACAGTTTCTACTTAGACTCCAGGCGCCACAGGAACAGAACACTAGGGGTGTCATAGCAGTGCCTCCTTGCTCTATCCCCGTGGAGGGAGAGAGCATATCTGACAGCTATCAACATCCTGGAGCTACGTGCGGTGCACCTGGCGCTCAGACATTTCCTGCCACACCAGAGAGGAAGACAGCTACTTGTTCAGTCGGACAACACCTCAACTGTTTTCCACATAAACCATCAGGGAGGCACCAGGTCGGCAAGACTGCTCCGGGTCTCCCATACCCTCATGACTTGGGCAGCCCCTCGCCTGACCAGCCTCCGGGCAATGTATTTACCAGGAGAACGGAATCAGGTCGCAGATTTTCTCTCCCGTCACAAGCCCCCACCGGGGAAGTGGCGGCTTCATCCAGAGGTGGTGCACAGCATCTGGGGGCTCTTCAGCAGAGCAGAGGTAGATATCTTTGCCTCAGAGATATCGACCCACTGTCCCCACTGGTTCTCCTTGATGGAGGAGACCAGTCCCTTAGGTCAGGATGCCTTGGCTCACACGTGGCCAGAGGGCCTCCTTTACGCTTTCCCCCCATTTCTCCTGATATGGCCAACGCTCCTCAGGGTTCTTCAGCAGGGCCACAAGCTGGTGCTGGTAGCTCCCTTTTGGCCCGGCAGGACTTGGTTTCCTCTGCTACACAGACTCTGCTGCGGGGCGCCGTGGCGCCTCCCCGACAGAAGGGATCTCCTATCGCAGCTCGGGGGTCAGATTTGCATCCCGACCCCAGCCGCCTTCAACTATGGGCATGGCCATTGCAGTGCCCGACCAGCTGCTGAGCGGCTGCACAGAACCAGTTAGGAGGACGATCCTCGATGCCAGGGCGCCATCTACTCGTCTACATTACGAGTGCAGATGGAGGCTGTTTTCCGACTGGTGTAGGGTTCACAACAAGGACCCAGTACAATGCCCCGTGTCAACCATACTGGAATTTCTGCAGTCCCTCTTCGAGAGAGGCCGGTCTCCCTCTACCCTGAAGGTCTATGTAGCTGCTATTTCGTGGCAGCATGCAAAGGTTGACAATGACACCTTAGGGAGCCACAAGCTAGTGTCTCTCTTCTTGAGGGGGGCTCAGCGACTGCGACCCCCGAACACCCCGAGGGCTCTCTCATGGGACTTGTCCTTGGTACTGGACACCCTGTGCTCTCCTCCCTTTGAGCCCTTGACAGACGCAGAGTTGCGATGGCTCTCGGTAAAGACAGTCTATCTCCTTGCCATTACTTCGGCAAAGCGAGTAGGCGAGCTACACGCCCTGTCGGTGAGCGAATCCTGTCTGAGGTGGAACTCAGATGGCTCGGGTGTTACACTATGGCCTAATGCAGCATTTCTTCCGAAGGTACTGACACGCTCGTACCTAAACCAGCCTATCCAGCTGGCACAATTTGACCCCCCAGTGCCTGAGGAGAGGTCGAGGCTACTGTGCCCGGTGCGGGCCCTCAGAGCCTATGTCAGGGCCACAGCAGGCATGCGGCGGTCGGAGCAGCTTTTTGTCTGCTATGGAGGACCTAGGAAAGGCTATGCCCTTTCCAAACAGCGCTTGTCCCATTGGATAGTGGAGGCCATCGCACAGGCTTACAAAGCAAACAGCCGTGTCTTGCCACCTGGAGTAAGGGGCCATTCCACCAGAAGTGTCTCCACGTCATGGGCAACCCTGAGGGGTGTGCCCGTAGAGGATATATGTGCTACAGCCTCATGGGCATCACCAAGCACATTCAACAGGTACTACAGGGTGAACGTTGCCACCCCTCACCATCTGGGTCCTTCGGCAAGATCCCTCTGTCTGAGTCTGACGAGGTGGGTCCCTTGACTTTCCTCGTGACTTTGTTGATATGAGTCATCCAGTGTGAAACACTGCCTCTGGCGGTCAGTAAGGATGAAATCAAACGAAAGTTACGAAGGTAACTACGGTTCTATGAATTCTGGATGACCGCCAGAGTTCTTGGTCACTCGGAATCTCGTGGTTCGCGAGAAGATTCCGCAGGACTGATCTCAGGATGACACCGGAAGTTATACCCGGCTTAGGGTCATCCAAGGTCACACGTGACTCTGTTATAAATACTCGACCTGCTCAAGCGCAAGATGGAACGTATCCAGTGTGAAAAACTGCCTCTGGCGGTCAGTAAAGATGAAATAGAACCGTAGTTACCTTCGTAACTTTCGCTCTTCATGATCCTCAACAACAGGAATGAAGAGCTGAACCCTGTGTTTAAACTGAGAGAGTAGGGGTTTGATTATGTTTTGTTTGCAACATCTGATAGCATGAAATGTTTTAGTTGTGGTAGAGAGGGACACCAGAGCAAGGCATGTCCTCAAAACAAGTCTGCTGAGCAGGACGGCACCAAGGAAAAGTCAAATCAGAAAGACACTGATGGCAGAGGGGACAAGCAGGACGTCCAAGAGAGGCAACAGGGGACAAGTGGGCTGCAGGAGGAGACAGGTGGGCTGCAGGAGGAGACAGGTGGGCTGCAGGAGGAGACAGGTGGGCTGCAGGAGGAGACAGGTGGGCTGCAGGAGGAGACATGTGGGCTGCAGGAGGAGACATGTGGGCTGCAGGAGATGGAGGAAGAAGCAGCAGAGATAGTACAGCAAGTGGACACAGAGGGGGAAAAAGGGGTTTATGAAGTGGAAGAAGCGAGGGAAGGCGTAGTTCAGCAGTTGGAAGAAGAGGAGACAGCGGGGGCTCAGGGGAGCACACAAAGTCTGGAGGACAACCAGGTGTGTACAGGGGGACAGGTGGAGACAGATGAGATACAGAAAATAGTGGAAAAAAAGTGTGAGGTGTAAAAGTGGTGGAGGCAGTCGAGGTGACGGGCAGTGAGGTACACATCAATGAGGAGGTGATGAAGGCCCCTCAGCTGGAGAGGAAGACAAGGAGTATGGGAAACCCACAGGCCAAAGAAGTGACAGCGAGCACAAGTTGGGGAAGCCGAGCAACAGCATAGGGCGAGTCCAGCAGGGAGGAGGCCTCTGCTGCTGACAGCCAGTCAGAGGCCGTCAGGCCGGGCGGCCGTAAGAGCACTGATGAGTACAGCGTGAGGAGAATAAAAGACTTCTTACGGAGGTTAAAAAAGTATGGATGGAAACAGAGGTTAACAGAACATTTCTCTGATCAGGAGAAGATCATCGACGTTTTAAGGACACATCTGACCAAGAAGACCAAAAGCGTCACAATGGTGGAAGTCCTCAAAATAAAGAAAATGATTAAAGAGATGGACGGAAACGAAACATGGACAGTGAATGATGAGTATGACTAACGTTAAAGATTCCACAGATATGAACGCTGGGCTATGGAGCTGTTTGAACATTCAGAGCAGCACCGGGTCTGACCACGCTGCACCCCTCCAGAATCACCTCTCTTCTGGGCTCGGGCTGGAGTCCATCCAGCAGAGCAGGAGGATCCGGAGCGGAGGGACAAAGAGACCGAAGGAGGACGAGGTGAAGATGCCACAGGAGTACGGAGGAGGAGGAGAGGAGGCTCCTGACTCTACAGATCCTTTTTCTCCGGATCAGAATTAATGCTGAAGCTGGACGGGGCCTCGGGGCCGCGTTTAACGAGACAGAGCGCAGACTCATAGACCTCCACACGGTGGACGGGACAATGACATGGAGTGAATGAAGTGAACGTGTGTGAAAGAGCACAACAACATTTTTATTTCAGGTTTTCTTTGTGTTATTTGTTTGATTGTTGATTTGTTTGTTTTGTCAAACTAGGATGTTTGTTTTGTTTTAAGTAAAATAAAGGTTTTCTAAATCTCTCTGTATGTGTGTGTGTGTGTGTGTGTGTCTGTGTGTGTGTGTGTGTGTGTGTGTGTGTGTGTGTGTGGTGGAGCTGCCACTGGTGGTGAAGTCGATAGTGGTGGAGCCCAGGGTTACGGAGAAAGGACACAGGACAGAGACACACAGGACAATCAGGGAAGACAGGAGGGGACACGTGGGGTCCAGAGGGTGAGTCTGGAGGGGGTGGTGGAGAGACAAGAGGGGGTCGTAGATGTCCAGCAGGAGGACGTGGGACAACAGGGGAGCGGTGTCCAGCAGGTGGTCAATGCCCACCTGCTGGAGGCGAGAGGAGAGAAAAGCAAGAAGGTGACTGCTAGCGGACCGGGGGAGGTCAGTGAGAGGCAGGTGGTAGTTGGGCAGGAAGAGGAGGAAGAGGTTGAGGACGGAGGGTTTAGCAGGGTGCAAGGCAGACATGGACGAAGAGGAGGAGGAGTGTAAAATCCGTCAGCTAAAGAGGAAGTGCAGGGAGGACGATGGGAGCTTGCAGGCCAAGAAGGGAGCAGGAGGCTCCGGGAAGGCTGAAAATGAGACTGAGGAGTCCAGTGAGGAGGAGGATGATGAAGCTTTATCCTCTGAGTCAGAGTTTAGAAGTCGGGAGGGCAGGAGGACATACAGTCTGGAGAGGATTCAGAAGTTCCTCAGAGATACAAAGAACATGAGGAAAGTGAGGCTGGAGGACCACTTCTCCGATAAAGAGGGGTTGTGTGAATCTGCTCGGCTCTTCATGAGAAAACAAGGCAGCGAAGGCTTCATCAAGCTGGAGAGATACAGAATCAAGAAGCTGGTGGTGAGGATAGTGGACGTGTTGGTGGAGGAGAGCGACAATAGGAAAAGAATCGCGAGGTCTCATCGGCGGAGCGACAGCATCCCGGTAAACCGAGAGGTGAACGGAGTAGGGCAAGATGCTGCAAAGACCAGCAGAGGAGAAGAGGGCGGGCTACACATAGCCGAGCCGCCTGCTGAGGGGACGTCCTAGTGGATCATGGAGCGGCGCCGGGCGTTGAGGACCTTCAGCTTGGACAACACACTGCAGCAGGAGAGACCAGGCTTCATGACCCTGATGTGGACGACGATGTAATCGTCAATGATAATAATGAAAGTGTTGCACTTGTTTTAACAGATTACTTTAGGTTTTGCATGAAGGAAAAAACTTTGACTGACTAGTAGATAGAAATTTTAAAAAGAAAGTCAAGAAAAGAACATGATGTTGAAAATGGTTGTAAAATTACGTCAAATAAAGGTTTTGTAAAAGTCAAAAGTCTCTCTCTCTCCCTCTCCGTCTCTCCCTCTCTGTCCCCACCTCTCTCTCTCTCTCTCGCCCTCTGTCTCTCTCTCCCTCCCTGAAATGTGCACTTCATAACTTTATTTTGTAAACCCTTGTACACAATAGCACAAACT
The DNA here is from genome assembly GCF_023055335.1 of Clinocottus analis. Lineage (NCBI taxonomy): Eukaryota > Metazoa > Chordata > Actinopteri > Perciformes > Cottidae > Clinocottus > Clinocottus analis. Next base: position 7,505,416 of record NW_027175820.1, read on the forward strand.
AACTAAAATGTGCACTTTATAATTCCCTATAATGCCCTGTTTGGCAGTTGTTTTTCAATATCATTTGCATAAAGCAAGCCAATCCACTTTTTTATGTTAAAAAAAAAATTAAAATTAAAAAAAAAAAAGGCGATTAATCGCGAGTTAACTATGACATAAATGCGATTAATCGCAATTAAATACTTTAATCGCTAGACAGCACTAATAAATATACAACTCACCACTACGCTGAATTCGTGGGAGCCCTGAGCTGGTTTCTTTGCAAGGAGCCAGGTCAGGGTGATGGGAGACACTCAACGTGTGAACTTTATAGCCGGTCTACTGCGTAACTTAAACCTTTATGTCCAGTCTACTGCTTAACTTAAACCTTTATGTCCGGTCTACTGTTTATCTTAAGTCCCGCTTCACAAAGATAGGATGTTTGAAATGGCGATATTCTGCCTTGATTTTAGACCAGAATACCAGCAGAGTTAAAGCAGACTTTTAAGTTTCATTCTTTTGTCCATGTTGAGTTTGTTGCTTACCTTAAAGATGTATGTTAAAGACCAGCAATTGATTAACTTTATTAACTTTTTATTGTTATATTGTCCTGATAACATTTCAAAATAACAGCATGCAATACACTAGTTTTTATTTCATTATTGAATTTGGCGCATAATGCCATTAATCGCAGTAATCACAGAAAAATCATGTGATTAATCAGTTAATGTTAACTTTGTCCAGCCTTAAACATCATCCCGTTTAACTTCCTCACACCAACGATGAACAGCTTTTAATGCGTTATTAAAACTAATGACAGAAGTTTATATGAATCAAATAACTATGAAGTAACATTTAGAATGAATTATATTTGGTTCCGGTTGAAAATAGGCCGCACAGTAGCCAGACTCTCCCCCTTCAGACACATTTATGGTGACATTAAAATAAAAAACTAAGGTACAGTCAGTGATATACATCGTGCTTCAAATGCAGACAGTAGTGTAGCTCCAGGCTAGCGTACATCACTGGTGAACTCTGACTCTGAACGAAGCGGTATACCCCCGACTGTGACTCACCTCCTTCAGCTTGCGAACCCAGGGCTTCTGTGCTTTGCGGAAGCCATCGTCTGCGTCCTTGGTCTCCCTGAAGCCGCCCATCATCTGCTTGTGGAAGGCGGCCTTCTGCCAGTCGCGCACATTCTCGCTGTCCTCACCCGCCAGCCTCTCACGCAGCTCCAGGTGCATCTCGCTGAGCTGGTCGGCCGCCTGCATGAAGGCGTGCCAGGCTTTCTCCAGCGTCCCGTACTGCGGGCCTGAGGGGTAACGGGATGTGAGAGGTGACACGTTCACGGGCCGACCGGCTTCGCTGATTAGTTTGGTGGTGTATGTTCTCGACCCAAAGGCGAGATCGTGATCCAACTCAGATTCATTTTGATCCAAGATTCAAGCTACAATTAGCGCCGATTCATGTTTACTGAGGGAATAAATCGAGAGAGGAGTCATTTTATCTAAACTTCTATACAACCAGAGTCGTCGTTGCCTGGTGGTCAGGAGCGAGAATGCAGCTTTAACACATGAAGCATAGATTATACAACTAGAGGAGTCGCCCCCTGGTGGTCAGAAACGAGGATGCAGCTTTAACACGTGAAGCATAGACTTCTATACAACCAGAGGAGTCACCTCATGGCAGTCAGGAGAGAGAATGCAGCTTCAACACATGAAGCATAGACTTATATAGAACCCGAGGAGACTCCCCCTGGCATTCAGGAAAGGAGAATTCAGCTCTAACACATGAAGAATGGACTTCTTTTGAATTTCTTTAGCTACATGAAAACATTTCTCGTGATGAAATCCATTTGTTGCAGTGAGATGAATTAACTTGCAGAGAGTTATCTCCCGCTCACCTTTCTCCACGACGCCCCTCCACCTCTTGGCCCAGTCACTCAACTGCAGAGCGTAGCTCTTCTCTATCTTCGCTCTCTCCTGGAAGCAGCTGACCATCTCGTTACACAGCCGATGGCCGTCGTCGATCCGCTTCACCGTCCTTTTGTAGTTTCCCGGCTGCAGCGGAACCAAAACAACAGATACGTTAAAACACACTGAGGGAGGAAAGAGTAACAACACTAAAATCCTTCTCAACGGTTATACTGTACATCAGTTGGTTTGTCACTTCCATGTTGTACTAAAATGAGTGAAGCAGGATGTATGGTAGACGAGTGATGATGTGCAGGAGACTAAAATAGAGACGAAATGAAAAGAGTGAGAGAGGACAGGCGGTTGAAGGCATGAAGTGTTTCCACATGAAGCGCTTTGAATCCGGCATCAGTCAGCAGGGACTCATTATATGTGTGTGTGCGCGCGCGTGCTTGTGTTTCTATCTAAACACCACCTGCGGCTGCTCCTGCCCCTTATCAAAAATGCCAGTCAAGGATTCTCTAGTTTCCAAATCATTATAATACATATTTAAGAGTTTTATTTAATTGCATATTAATCTGTTTAAGTAACTCGTGTTTGTTGACTTTAACGCTGTGGCTCAGCACATGCAGCAGAACGCTCACACGCTCACTAATCCCTCCCTCAGCTCCTCTTGCCCACATGTCAAGTGTCTTTGGTCAAAACACTAAACAGCTGTTAGCAAAGTCCTGAAGCTCGCTGCCATCGGTGTGTGAGCTGGCAAATGAATTAATGAGGCAAAATGTTATGTGCTACTAGGCCATTACACAAACTCATGAGTCTCTATAAAGCGAGACACAACAGGGAAAAACATATAATGCTCTTCTTTTAGACTAGTGAAAAGAAAACATTTTAGTACTTTGTCTGTTTGCTTCTTTAGATTTCTAATAAATTTACCAAAAGTTTCCATTACATAATGCCTCATTTAGACAATTAAACATAACTCTTAATAAAAGTTGTAATACAATAAATCCTCCTTTTAATGTCAGTAATGAAGTGATGAAGTTTCATGGTGATATCCATGAGTTCATGGGGGAGTTTTTCCTGATCCAATGTGAGGTCCTGGAATAGGGATGTCATGTGTACAGATTGTAAAGCCCTCTGAGACAAATGTTGTATTTGTGATTTTGGGCTATACAAAATAAACTAAATAGAATTAAACTGTTTTGACTTTATTCAACTGTAGAGTCTTCAGAATGTGTAATGTAACTAAACATCTCTTCAAAGGATGTTTTCTCTCCAGGATTTTGTTCTCAGACTCTCATCCAGAAATCTCACTTCAGCAGTGTGTGTGTGTGTGTGTGCCTGCGTGTGTGTGTGTGTGCACCTGCGTGTGTTTGTCTGTCTGTACCAGTATGCTTGTGTGCCAGTGTGTCTGTCTGTCTGTCTGTCTGTGTGTGTGTGTGTGCATGTGTACCTCCCAGAAGCTGTCAGAGCTACCCAGGTCGCTGAGGTCTCCGTTGGAAGACATTTTGGGGTCGGCCTTACAGCACAGAATGATGGCGGCTACAGAAAATACTGCAGAGAGAGAATTATACAATGTAATACTTTATGCTGGCTTCAGGTTTCACAAGCTAGAAAATCCGCCCAGTTCCTGATCAACAATCACACTGTTTATCTCGACCTAGAAAAGAGGACTCAGTAAACTGCTGTTTTCAAGCAATAACTTTAATGGCTCATAATGAAGAACATTTTAGAAGCGACAACTCCATGAACACATGGGAAACTCCATCTGGTGAAGAAGATCATGTGATTGCAAGCTCCTGATCACATAACAGACAGATCTGACTGTCAAGTCACAAATCAGTGCTCATGTGGAGTCCACCTTTAACAAATGCTAACGTAACACACAAATAGAAAAACAAACAAATAACATGCCAAATTAATCGTAATAAAAATATGTATGTATTATCTGATGTCAGGGGTCAGTGGGACTTTTCATCACCCGTTGACCAACCAGCTGTTTTGTGCACGTCGCTGCTCAATCTTTCCTTCTACACACAACCGGACTGTGTGTGTCCGACAAGCACACGCACGTACACACTATCTTTACACAGATAACGGTTGTATTAGCGTCACAGACAGTGGGTCGCTGGCCGTTTGCCAATGTTATTTCCCAAATGATGAGTAAAGATACAGATAAAGGTTTGAAACTATGCAATTCCTTCTCTCCTGATTTATGAGTTTGAAAAATACAATTTTAGCGTCAGAATGATTAGAAAATATGTGGCTTGTGAAAAATAGGTCCAATATTTAATGTTGGTGACAATGGAGCGAAAGAATCGGGTTCACTGAATAAACTCATGACCTCGTATAAGGGGTCAGGGCAGCGGTGAAATCTCCCCATAAAGAAACAACAAACCGACTCTTTGTACCATCTCTGTCTTTAGTTTCGTACGGGACATGAACACTGGTCACCGACAAGAAAGACCTACGCTTGTCCGAACATCTACCATCTGATACTTTATAGTATGAGTGTCTAACATTTATATTGGAATCATCAGAAGCTGAGGAGCGCTGACCAAACAGAAATCTAAGTATCCACTACGCGAAGATACCTGTAATTTAAATAGTCAAAACAAAAAGTGTGCCTTGAACAACAGTTATTAGCAAAGTAGCCTCTACCTATAGCATAACCTCCTGTGTAAAGCACTTTGCTCAACAACAACAAGACCGAGGAGACACTGCTTATTGGTTTCTCCTCCCCGTGTCTGACAATGTAAATGACTAGGTGTCTCCCATAATACCAGCCGTAGATGTGCACTGGGAGCGGCTTGGTGTTAAATGAGTACACCAGTAGCCTTGGTGAGCTCTACAGGGAACGATGTGAGAGGAGTCCTAAGACCGAGCACCATCAGGCTGCACTTAGATGTGCTATAAATAGGTTGAGCCTTTGTACAAGTGAGATCCGGTGTGTGTGTGTGTGTGTGTGTGTGTTGCGTCGTTAGGGGACAAGTAGCGTTCAAGATTAGCCAAACGCACAACATCACACCTCTCAGACGCTGCCGTTAATCCAGTCAGACAGCAGGGCTCTAATTTTCTCTCCACATTGTAGAGACTGTGTAGCAAAGGTAAAGGTAGGGCGTGTGTGTGTGTGTCACAGGTGAGTGGGAAGTATGCAAACAGAGGCCTTATCTTCCATCAGCATGCTGGAACATGAGTGAGAACGAGAAAACTGACTTCGCCATGGGTCGCTAATTACTGCTCCTTTATCCTACAGGAGTGTGTGTGCGCGTGTGTGTCCTTTGAGGATGCTTAAGTTCCTCGATCAATGATCATGAACTTTGGTTCATTTCTCTCAGTTAAAAAAAAAAACCACGAGGTTCCGGTTCCGCCACTGAGAGCATGGCAGCTTAATTTTCGAGCTCCCCGACGGTTTTGTGAAATAACCCCAAAAAACGGTAGTTTTGTCAATCCCAGTGCAATTTATGTTTAGTAATGGAGAAAGGGGTTACTACGAGAAGTAGGACAACCACAAACACAATGGAAAACGATCCCGAAATGGGATTAGACAGCAGAGGCAGCTCTCCGAGCCCACATGACGAGGATAGCTCCGAGGCTAGCCTACGAAGCATTTTCAATGAACTCCGGGACTTCAGAAAAGACAACAGGGTACAACTCACGGACATTAAACAAGAATTGAAGAGAGCAAATGGCAGACTAGATGAAGCTGAGGGGAGAATAGATGAAACTGAGACCGTGCTTCAAGCAACGTCAACGCTAATTAAGCGGCTAATGCAGCGCCAAGCTAATCTGGAATGCAGGCTAATCGACCAGGAGGGCCGAGCGCGTAGGGACAATTTAAGGATTTACGGAATACCCGAAGATAAAGAGGGCACCGACATGGCCGGCTTTCTGGATAACCTGCTAAAAAACGCACTCGACCTCCCCAGTGACAGAGACCTCAGAATAGAAAGAGCACACCGAGCACTGGCACCAAAGCCCATCGGCCCGCAGGCAAAGCCCCGGTCGATAGTGGTTAAATTCGGGAGTTACCGGACGAAAGAGGAGGTGCTCCAGAGAGCGTGGCAGAAGAAAGAAGTATTTTACGACAATGCCCGCTTCTACGTTGACCATGACTTCCCCCCGAAGTGGTGAAGAAACGCGGTGAATACGCCGAAGCCAAGAAAGTCCTGAAAGGAAAACGAATCAAGTTCCAGACGCCGTACCCCGCAAGGATGCGAGTCTTCTACGATAATGGCACTATGCTGTTCCAGGACGCTGCAGAAGTGACTAGAGACATGGCCTCACGAGGATTTCCAGTTACGGTGGTGAAGTCCTCCGCTGCCCCGGACCTAGAGGAGATCCAGCGCCTGTCTACCTGGCAGACGGCCGGGAGACGGCAAGACCGGAGTTACGACCAGGAACCCGGCGCAGCGGACGGCAGCACACAACCCATCAAACACCACCAGTCTCGATATAAGGATAAACTCCAGGGATTCAGAAGACAACCCTCCACGACAGGACAGCGATGATTCTTCACAGAAATGCAGATAAAGGACGCTAGCGTGATTAGTATCTGGGTTATCTGCCCGGAGGACTGCCATGGCACAAAACAACTACTCCTACAGTTATATTTTTGGTTAATTAAAACAGTCGGGACTTGTTAATTAACCTGTTATCCATAGTTTTTTTTGTGTGGATTTTGGCTAACATGTGGCCACACTTTAGGGCCCCACCACTGACGCGACGTGGGACTTTCCCTTTTGGGGGCTTTGGCCTTCCAAAGTCCTCTAAGGCTCATTTGAAAGGAGCCTCTACATCTGAAACAGCTGTTCTAAACCGTTCCGGTGATTTTTTTGTTAAAAACTGTTTCACGTTCTTTGTTTTATGTTTGTTCCTTGGGAGAGATGTTTTCAATGTGCAACTTTTATATTATCAGGGATATTGACAGAGGTTCCACCTGTGACTATCAATGGTTGAAACTGTGAGTAGGAGCGTCCTGAAGGTTATTTCATTTAATGTAAAGGGGATCTTAAACCCAGCTAAGAGAAGTAAAATATTGTCAAAAATGAAAAAGGAAAGGGCAAATGTTGTGCTCTTACAAGAGACACACCTCACCCCATTAGAACATGAAAAGTTAAAGAGAATGGGGTTTTCAAGGGTATATTGTTCTTCTTATAAAACAGGCCGTAGGAGAGGCGTAGCAATTTTAATATCACAAACAGTATCATTTGAACTACTTTCAAAAGTAACAGACAAAGAGGGGAGATATATAATAGTCTCTGGGAAAATAGATATCTCCAGATACACAACCATTTTGAACATAACATTAGAAATACAATAGACCTTGATGAACCAATATTGGGAATATTTCTTGATGCCTACCAAAATGAATCAAATAAAGGTATTATCTCTAAATCCTACAAGGGCCTTATGACGAAAAAATACCATACTACAGTATATGTAAAGGAAAAGTGGGAAAGAGATGGTAACCTCTCAATATCAAATGAGGACTGGTTAGATGTGTGCGAATTCCAATGGAAATGCACTAATTCTCATATATGGCGGGAATTTGCATGGAAGTGTGTTATTCGTTTCTTTATTACACCGAAGCAGAAGGCACGCTTCGCAGGAGGCGATGCCACATGTTGGAGACGATGTGGGGCTCATGAAGCAAATCACTGGCACATATTTTGGGAGTGCCCTGTGATAAGGCCTTTTTGGGCGGAATTTCATGAGACATTAAAAGTCATACTTAACACTGACATGCCCCTGGAATTTTCAACTTTATTTTTCGGAAAATTTGATTTTCAAGCAGGGCGTCGAGATAAATATATGTTTGGCATTTTAATAACCGCCTGTAGAAAAGCACTCACTAGACGCTGGCTGCTTCCTGAGCCCCCCACGATACAGGAGTGGATAGACATAGTAAATGACATCTATATTATGGAAAGGATCACCTTCTCCCTCCGCCTTCAGAGAAGTAGGTTTATTCAACTCTGGGACAAATGGGTGAGATATGCAAAACCAGTACGGACAGATTCTGTGGAGATAATGAATGAATGACCCTGTGACGCTGCTCTAGTTTAGGAAACCTCTCCGATCTTTCCTCCCCCTCTCTCTCTCTAGTCCCCCCCCTATCTGTATTTCTCTGTTTATGTGTACACTCTCCCAAAATGTTCAATGTTACTGTTTCTGTCATTTGTAAAACTGGATAGTATAAAATGAATACTACACTAGTGCTGATGTATACTTTATAAATTAAGCTGCTGTCCAAAAACAAAAATAAAAAATAAAAAAAATTAATTAAAAAAAAACACACCAGCACACACGCGCATGCACGTGGTGGTCGGAGGAGATAAACTATCAGGTGTGAGAGGTGATTTGGAAGAGGATTTTGGGATTTGCAAACATCTCATCTTGGATTCCTTCATCTTCAAAACAATCGAAATACTTGGACTTTGCATGCTGGAGGTCTGCACGTTGTCAATAGTGAACTTTAAACCATGGGTCTCAAATTCGCAGCCCGCGGGCCAATTGCGGCCCACGAGCCGATATTTTGTTGCCCCTTACTTGACATCAAAGTTTAGTGTTAATGCGGCCCGTGCATTTTTCTCACACTCACCTTATGCAAATGCCACTTGCCTCATATGCAAAGAGTATCCGTTTTAAAGGAATATAATATCAAGCATCATTACTCGACTAAACACAGAGAACAGTATGAGAAGTACCTTGAAGACGAGAGGAAAAAAGAGCCAAGCAGCTTCAGAAAGGACCCGCGTCTCAGCAAAGTCTTTTTCATATTGCCAAGAAGAAAGGCGATGCTGCAGTTGAGGCAAATTATGTGGTGAGTGAGTTAATCGCGAATGCAGCGAAGGCCAGTTTCTGAAGGATTGCATGTTGCATGATCTGATATTCTGTCCAGAAAAGAGGAGCTTGTTCAGCAATATCTCTCTGTCGGCAAACACTGTGGCAGAGCGGATTAACGAGCTGTCGAGTGACTTCTACGATCAGTTACGTGAAAAACACATAGGTGTCACTGCATACTCATATAAATTGAAATTTCAGAACTCAGAAGTGTTTATATTTTAATATTCAGAATTATGCTCACGGTGTGGGAACTATATTTGAATTATATTGAAATTTTTGTTTTTGTTGACGATGGATGCTCGAGCCAGGTGATATGACGTTATGATGGCAGCAGGTTTAAGGAAAAAGCTGCATTACACGGATATTTATTTTTATTGTGTGACCGTGTATGATCGCTTTGAACGTATATTCTTTTGTATACTTTGTTAGCGTTTTTTGGTGCTGAGAATAAAACCCAAAGAAAAGGAAATGAACGGTCCCTGTCATGCGCGTGCGAGAGAACTCGCTGTGTCTGCAGCTTTTTAGTGGCTTAATGAAAACACCGATGGAACGCCGCTAAACTCCGAGGTGCTTGACGAAAGCACAGACAAAATCGACAATGCTCAGCTAGCCATATTCATCAGGGGTATTGTAATGAGCAATTCGAAGTGACGGAAGAATTGCTGAGTTTGTATCCAATGCACAGTCGCACCACAGCCAAGGCATATATTGCAGGAGGTGAATGAGCGAGCTAGTTTACCGTGGAACAGACCGGTGGGCATTACCACAGCTGTTTGACCCCTTCTCAGTGGATGTGAAGTGTCCAGAGAACGTTACAAATGGAACTTATTGACTTGCAATG
>NW_027175820.1:7520000-7535000 GCF_023055335.1 Clinocottus analis
GGTTGATAGGAATCCAACAGATTCAGACGTCTTGAAATCGGACTGAATGCGAGAGCAAGTCCACCTCGCTCTGCCATCCGCCGCCATGTTAAATCTCCCTCCAAAACCACGTCTCCCCTGAAGCTCGTACCTGATTTGTAAATCGCCCGTACAGACACATGTTTTATCGTACAGACTCACCAGTCACAGTATCTGTTAATCAAGTCTTCCTAATGCTCCATATGTCTAAGCAATAGGAGCTTTTAAAGTATCTTTTTTGAGGGATTCTTTGGATAGGTGTTCCTCCATTTAACACTATGTAACTGAAGACCTTTGAAGTCATCACTATGGCAACCTTTGATCTAGCAACCCACAGGTATTCTCATTAGGGCAGTTTAACAGACACACAGACACTTACACACGCACAGGACTTCTCTCCCTCCGTCCGTCCATCCGTCCGTCCGTTCCTCCCTCCCTGTTCATATATATATTCCACTATTTTCATATATATTCAGCTGTTTTCATATATATATATTCAGCTCTTTTGTTATTTTTCAATATATTCAGCTTTTTTAGGCTCTATTCAACTATATTTCAATATTTTCATATATATTCAGCTGTTTTATATACATTCAGCGGTTTTCATATATATTCAGCTGTTTTCATATATATTCAGCTGTTTTCATATGTATTCAGCTGTTTTCATATATATTCAGCTGTTTTGTTATTTTCAAATATATTTAGCTTTTTTAAGCTTTATTCAACTATATTTCACTATGTTCAGCTAATTTTAGCAATTTCTTTCAAATATTAAATCGCCCGTACAGACACATGTTTTATCGTACAGACTCACCAGTCACAGTATCTGTTTATCAGGTCTTCCTAACGCTCCATATGCGATATCAAAGCAATAGTGGCTTTTAAAGCACCATTTTTTAAAAATAGTTTGAAAGGAGTTCCACAGCATTTAGGTCTATTAAGCTCAGTGTAAGGAAGTCCCTTTGAAGTCATCACTATGGCAACCTTTGACCTAGCAACCCACAGGTGCTCTCATTAGGGCAGTTTAACAGACACACAGACACTTACACACAACACAAATGACTTCTGTCTCTCTGTCTGTCTTCTTGTCTGACTACTGCTGCTAACACTTTGACTATTACTACTGCCAATCATACATCTCTCTCTCTCTCTCTCTCTCTCTCTCTCTCTCTCTCTCTCTCTCTCTCTCTCTCTCTCTCTCTCTCTCTCTCTCTCTCTCTCTCTCTCCTGTGAATTAACTGTATCTTAACATAAAGCTCAAATGAGGATTTTTTTAATTAAATAATTAATGCTCTTACTTCAGTCCACTGGCCAGTCTGCCTCTAATCAATCTGCTTACCCTTAGTCACCATGACGACGAGAGCACACAGGTGCTTCATATCAGCCAATCAGTTTAACACACAAACCAACTCAAGTGTTTTGGAGGAGAGACGGGCGTAATAAACAAAAGCTATATATTGCAACGTCTTACAGCAGTTGTAGCCACACTTTCAAAATTTCTTGCGAAATTTTCTAGTTGCTTATTATTATCAAAACTTTGGACCACTACTCCTCCCGCACCATTGCCAGCACATGCGTCAAAATACATCAAAACGTGCGGCTTGCACGGAAATCGTGAGCTATGACTTTTCTAAGAGATTCGCCCGGCCGTTTTCCCAAAAAAAAAAAAAAATCGCAAAACGGCGAGAAATTTTCCCATTGACTTTGAATGGGGTTTCGCCGCGAAGAAAGCAAAAAACCACTCATCTTTGTGCCTATAGTCCATCCATCCATCCATCATCTTAACCGCTTATCCTTTAGGGGCGCAGGGCGCTGGAGCCGATCCCAGCTGTCAAGGGGCGAAGGCAGGGTACACCCTGGACAAGTCGCCAGTCCATCACAGGGCAGACATATAGACAGACAACCATTCACGCTCACATTCACACCTACGGGCAATTTAGAGTCCAATTAACCTATGCAGCATGTCTTTGGACTGTGGGAGGAAGCCGGAGAACCCGGAGAGAACCCGTGCCTATAGTGACTCGCCATAATAGGAGGTAGAGAAATGAATTAAAGTTTAAAACGTCGACAAAAGGCTTGAGTTCATTTGCCTAATTGGACATTTTTTGATAGCTAGTACAGTGTTCATGTAATTGTTTTAGTTTTATGTTTTTTTCCCGCCTTTTCTCTCTTTTACATGAGTGTGTATTGCGCAGCTCAGAGTGCGTGATGTCATACTTAGAGGGCAGAGCGACGTCAGTTCTTGTGGGAATTTTTTTTAAAAATTTGCCGTAAACTCCGTACCGTGTACTCTTTGGGCATAATTTATAGCTCAAAACGTTGGAAATCTTGTCTTCTGTCAAACTGCGGTCGATAGGAATCCAACACACTCAGACGTGTTAAAATCCGACTAATTGTGAGAGCAAGTCCACCTCGCTCTGCCATCCGCCGCCATGTTAAATCTCCGTCCAAAACCACGTCTGCCCTGAAGCTCGTACCTGATTTGTAAATCGCCCGTACAGACACATGTTTTATCGTACAGACTCACCAGTCACAGTATCTGTTAATCAGGTCTTCCTAATGCTCTATATGCGATATCGAAGCAATAAGAGCTTTTAAAGTATCTTTTTTGAGGGATTTTTGGATAGGTGTTCCCCAGCATTACCTCCATTGAAATCTGTTTAACTGAAGACCTTTGAAGTCAACACTATGGCAACCTTTGATCTAGCAACCCACAGGTGTTCTAATTAGGACAGTTTAACAGACACACAGACACTTACACACGCACACACAGCACAAATGACTTCTATCTCTCTATGTTTGTCTCACACACACACAGACACACATAAACACACACAAACAGACAGACACACAAAAGACGTTTACGTGTGTTTTATATTGTGTAGTTGTCAACACTGATCATTAATAAGGTCATATGATATTTCATACACGTTTGCGTGTGTTCAGTACGTTCAGTAGTTTATTTCCTTAAATCCACAGGCCAGTCTGCCTCTAATCAGTCTGCTGGCTGTCACTTGGTCACCATGACGACAGCAGCACACAGGTGCTTCATATCAGCCAATCAGTTTAACACACAAACCAACTCAAGTGCTTTGGAGGAGAGACGGGTGTCATAAACAAAAGCTCTATATTGCGACGTCTTACAGCAGTAGTAGCCACACTTTCAAAATTTCTTGCGAAATTTTCTAGTTTTGTTTACTTCAGTGTGATTTAAATATTTGACAATTTAAAGTACTGAGTATTTTCTCACTTCATTTAGAACTTCAGTGGAAAGTGAACAAACTATTTCAAGTGAAATTGTAGAGAAAGATAAATATGTGCAGCTATACACTTTGTTGCCGTGCACACACAAGAGCAAAGTAATGTAATAAAGACAAGACAGGTATTAAATTGAATGCTGCGTTCAGGCACGCAGCAGTTCAACCATAAATGGTGCACACTACTGATGGTTAAAACAAACGCTCCTGATGTTGAAAACAAACGCTCCTGAAGGGTAACACAAACGCTTCTGAAGGGTAAACCAAACAAACACTCCTGGTGGTTAAAATCAAACGTTTCTGATGAGTCGTGTTTTCCAACATTTTCATTTCACATGGACCTTTACACGTTGTTCTCCACATTGTCACGCACAAGGAACCCTACTGAAGTCTGGTCTCATGGAGCTGGAAACTATGGAGGTGGTGACTGGAGGGCTGCCGGTCAGGGTCCAATTTGTTAAATATAATGTCAAAACTAAATTATCTCAATAATAATCTCAAAATATTGCACATTCAATTTTCTGAGAAAAAGAAAGTAAGCATGTGCTCGTTCTTTTCAATGTATTCTACGGAAGTACATCACAATATGTCGAAGAAGATAAATCACCACACAATAATCAGTGATCGTTTTTCAAAAACACATATGTAGGGACAGACAATTGTCCTTAAAGTCTCAAACGATTGAAAACCTTTTTTAACAATCACTGCAGTGTTTGAGTGCTGAACTCACAGCGTCACAGCGCACTGAGTTCCTGAAGCCTGAGAGCCAGAGGCTCGCCATATGACAGCACGGCATCTGCCAGCACGGCATCTGACAGCACGCCGTCTGACGGGCGAGGATTCAAAACCAGATCACATAGATGAGAGGACATACCACCAGATGACATAGAGGAGAGGACATACCACCAGATGACATAGAGAAGAGGACACAACACCAGATGACATAGAGGAGAGGACACAACACCAGATGACATAGAGGAGAGGACATAACACCAGATCACATAGAGGAAAAGAGACAACACTTCATTACAGAGAGGAAAGGACACACCACCAGATTACAGAGAGGAAAGGACACACCACCAGATCACAGAGAGGAAAGGACACACCACCAGATCACAGAGAGGAAAGGACACACCACCAGATCACAGAGAGGAAAGGACACACCACCAGATCACAGAGAGGATACAACACTAGATCACGGAGAGACAGCAGCCGGTACAGAAATAAATAAATACTAATGGGACAGCTCAGGCTTGTTCCCACACAAACAGCTGTTCTCCCAATTAATTCATAACCAGCACCACATCAGTGAGACCAGTACCAGAGACCTCGAGCTCTAAAGAAGACAAAAGACCCATCAGCGCTGGCTGCTCGAAGAAGAACCGGTTCCCCTGCTGCTCACGCCCGATTGCAGTGGGACTGCAGGAAGCTCAGGCGGTGCAACCAGGACCTGAACACAGCTCCTACTGACGGATCCTGAGGTTTGATACATAACTTAAGACGTTTGGTGGTCACAGCTCCTCAAACATGAGGATTTGTTGCTCTTCCTTTGTGTTATAATACGCTGAATATCTCTTGCATTTAATTGAAATAAAAAAGCACGAGCAGCTCGACGAGCCAACCAGATCCGAGCTGACAGACCGGTGGGCGTTTCCATGAATTTGAACTTGCTTGGCAGGATCTGAAGCCACTAGGGAGGTTTAGCCCCGCCCCTATACGGTGCTTCTATACTCCATAACTCTATAACTCCATAACTCCCACACATGGAGTTATTACACTGAAACCTACAGCGGTTACAAATTTTAGAGCGGAGATTATTTTCACCCAACGCATGAAGCAAACAAACTTCACCCTGAAGAGAACTGAGATTCACTGACGGAATTGAACTCACCACGAATGTTTTCCTTATTAACCAAAACTACATTATTTACCGAGAAAAAAAAAGGTACACAGGGAAAAGTGGCATGAAATATATTATTATTACTCCACAGCGATGTACTTTTTGGTGACTTTAAACAGCTTTGTGTTTAATCTCTATGGATGGAGTCATGTGACTGAGATGCTTTAGGTTAATAATGGTGTCAATCACAGAATATCAATGTGTTGTTCAAGGCACATTCAAAGTTTATCTAGTAAATATGAGGGCAATTACATGTACTGGAGAGAAAAGTACACTAGTGGCCTCCGAGATGAAGTAGCATATAAGTATGAAGTAGCAGGAAATGTACCTCAAAATTATACTCAGGTACAGTACTCGTAAGTAATAGTTCTTACTACTTAACTGTGTATATAGTAGAGTATAAGTATGAAGTATAGGGAAATGTACCTTGAAAAGTAGCTCAAAATAAGTCCAGCACTACAGATATATGAATTATTAAAGTATTTGCAACGAATACTTCGTCACTGACAAGTTGTAGCCAACGCGAGCTTTGTGATACTCGATGTATAAAAACACACTCAAGTACTGACTATAAATACACATAAACTGAAGTCTCAACACGTGCAAGCAGCAGACAGGTGAGCCCTTTTACCTGCTGGAGGACCCTAACGCTCCTGCGAGGATCCACGTGACCAACAGCCGCTTGTGCTCGTCTAAACCTCCGCGAGGTGCGACATCTTGTTCCGTCCCATCGGCCTGCTGCTCCTCGGTGGGTCGTTTCTTTGAGTACAGCGGAAAATACTCGTGAAGTAGAAGTAGTGTAAGTACTTCCTGTAGTTGGAGAAAGAGTGTGTGTGTTTCTCCCACCACCAACCTCCGCTGCCGAGAGGCGTCTCCGTGTAATCAGATGCCGCTTCACACAATCCCAGTTCATCCCATTACAGTTTAACCCTTCGCTGTCTGCAGGACGGCTTTGTGCTGCCTTCAAGGACCGTTGGGGAAACAGTTACCGCGAGATTGCTCAGCGTAAACAAGGCGGTGCTCACAACTGATTATAAAGATATAAAGATATATAAAGATGTAAATATACAAAAATATATTACATTGCAAAATAAGAATACTTTCTTTACACGTGGAATTTTTAAAAGTATTGTAAATTGTGGATATTAAAATGTGAAAAACGACAACAAAATATAAAGCATAAATAAAACAAACGTAGAATTGTTCACAACAAAAGACATTTATTTTTACAGTGTGTCTTATAGAAAGAATGGCTGATACATTTAGTTAATATAAATAAAATAGTATAATTTCCCTTTAATTACATAATAGTTTGTAATTAAATTATCATCAATATTGGATATATTTTATACAATTTTATTTTGAATGCGAATAAATTGTGTGTCTGTGAGATAAAGGTTGTGAACTTGTTTGTAGGTAAACTAACATTATAGTTCATATTATCATAATCAGTTGATATTTAGGAATGTATTTATTTAGGAAGCAAATTCATGTAAAATACTGTAAAATAAACTGGCTCGCAAACACAATAAATAACTACAACTCAACCAAAAACAAAGTATTTTCAAAAATAATAATAATACTATTTAGGAATTCATTTTTTACAATTAAATATATTGCTTGTGAGAACAAATTAACAATAAACAAACAAACAAAACCATTTATTAATCTCCCTTCACCTCCAAACAGTGATAGGCCGTGGGATTCGAAGCTAAGCCTTTAATTAGTGCCCTGTAGTCCACATCACGGACGGTCGGGAGGAAATAGTGTCCCTGGAGTAACTGTCACAGATTGACACACTGGCGTTTACACAGTCCACCACCATCCGCTCCGCCATGCAGCTCCACCACACGGTTCCACCATGAGCATACGGGGTGAGGGGACTGACCCGTGTGCCAGCCCTAGCTTTCATTGCACCACGGGGTTTCAGAGACCCTCTGACTCGCGCGTGCCTTCGACTCCTTAGTTCGTGTTACAAGATGGGTCGGGTAAGTTGCCGACATCGCCGCAGACCCCTGACGTCCTTTACGTGGGTCGATCACCGCCCTGTCAGGAGCAGGAGGTCGCGTCCCTCATCGGCGGGGAGAGAAGTAACAGCATGCACATAATCCAAGGTCCCGGAGAGTGACGAGTTTCAGGCTCGGGCACTCTAAAGCACGCGGCGGAAGCCAGCAAGCCACCTTCGGCTCGAGCCTTTCAAAGCCGATCTCGAGCCGGTCACGGCGCACCACAGTGGAGCAAACGAGGGCCAGCACAGCAAGGGGAGAGCACAACCCATTGCATCAACATGTTGTCCAAATCTATCCAACAAAACCACGACACTGACCCTGCACAGTGCAGACATTACATTGAAACACAGCTGCGCAAGCGACAACCTCTCCCCGTGTCAACTGTGCACCTTGGAGGCCGCGTTGAGAAGCACCAGCAGCCCTAGTTGCAGCAGCAACTACAGCGCTGTGGCTCGTTTATGATTAAATACGACTGTAAAAAAACAGAAACATAATCAGCATTTCATTCACCAGACGCACATGAACCTCTGTGGGAAAGGGGTCATCAGTAACTCCTGAGATTCGGCAAGACGCAAGCTTTACTTGACCAATCACAGCGCATGTTAATGGTCACGCGGGCCCTGTGACCAATCACACATCAAGGGTCTCACAAAGGCTCTTTCATGTATTTTTTATTAGGCTAATCTTACATTCATAAGATAAAGAGAAGTGAAATGTAATTGGATAAAAATGCTGTTCAAAAGGTCCTAAGAAGAGGCCTGAAGGAGCAGAGGAACAGATGAAAGCAGCTGTGCAATGAGAAAATAAGCTAATAGGCAACAATAAGTATAATGCCTGTGTATTTGTGAAAAACAATTACATTATTTTAAAAAAGCTATAACTTTTAATTATACAAATTTTAAAAAATGTTTTATATATATATATATATATATATATATATATATATATATATATATATATATATATATATATATATATATATATATAAAGTTAGAATTTTGTGATTCTGTTTAGGCCTTCTAAGCCTTCTGTGAAGGCTTAGAATATATATTTGAAGGCCACTGCCTTCAAATATAGAATACTAATTGGTGATGTTTCGGCCATTTATCCTATGCCTTTACTTTTGAATTCAAAACTCCTTACCTTAAACACACACAAATACAATTTATATGAAATAAATATTATACAGAAAGCATTATTTAGGAATTCAGTGTGTATCCCCGATCAAATCTGTTTCTCTAATTCATTTGAAATACATTTTATATGTGATTAAAAAACTCTCTCTCTCTCTCTCTCTCTCTCATGGGAGAGTTGTCTCTCCAGTAAAGAAACTGTCTTCAGGGTGCAAGTCTCACTGCTGAAGCACGTAGTGTCTCATAGGAGGCAGCTCTTCATGATCCTCAACAACAGGAATGAAGAGCTGAACCTCCTGTTTAAACTGAGAGAGGAGGGGTTTGATTATGTTTTGTTTGCAACATCTGACAGCATGAAATGTTTTAGTTGTGGTAGAGAGGGACACCAGAGCAAGGCATGTCCTCAGAACAAGTCTCCTGAGCAGGACAGCCCCAAGGAAAAGTCAAATCAGAAAGATACTGAGGGCAGAGGGGACAAGCAGGACGTCCAAGAGAGACAACAGAGGACAGATGGGCTGCAGGAGGGGACAGGTGGGCTGCAGGAGGAGACAGGTGGGCTGCAAGAGGGGACAGGTGGGCTGCAGGAGATGGAGGAAGAAGCAGCAGAGATAGTCCAGTAAGTGGACACAGAGGGAACAAATGTAGTTAATGAACTGGAAGAAGCAAGGGAAGGTGTAGTTCAGCAGGTGGAAGAAGAGGAGGCAGCGGGGGCTCAGGGGAGGACAGCCAGGTGTGTACGAGGGGACAGGTGGAGACAGATGAGACACAGAAAATAGTGAAAGAAAAAAAAATGTGTGAGAGTGAAAAAGCGGTGGAAGCAGTCGGGGTGACGGGCAGTGAGGTAGACATGGAGGAGGATGAGGAGGCGATGAAGTGGAGTATGGGAAACCCACAGGCCAAAGAAGTGACAGTGAGCACGAGTTGGGGAAGCCGAGCAGCAGCAGAGGAAGAGTCCAGCAGGGAGGAGGCCTCTGCTGCTGGCAGCCAGTCAGAGGCCGTCAGGCCGGGCGGCCGTAAGAGCACTGATGAGTACAGCGTGAGGAGAATAAAAGACTTCCTACGGAGAATGAAAAATGAATCTGCAACAAGTTACTTCCCTGATCTAGAGAAGTTCTACGATGTTTTAAAGGCACATTTGAGCAAAAAGACCAAAAGCTTCACGATGGGGGAAGTCCTCAAAATGAAGGAGCTGATTGGAGGAAAAGTAGCAGTGAATCCAGGGTATGTTGTGGATGAGGGACTTTAAAGATTCCCCGCTGGTCCATGGAGCTGTTTGGACATCCAGGGCAGCACCGGGTCCGACCACGCTGAGCCCCTCCAGAACCATCACTCTTCTGGGCTCGGGCTGGAGTCCATCCAGCGGAGCAGGAGGATCCTTGAGCGGAGGGGCGGAGAGACTGAAGGAGGACGAGGTGAAGATGCTACAGGAGGAGGAGGCTCCTGACTCTACAGATCCTTTTCTCCGGATCAGGATTAATGCTGAAGCTGGACTGGGCCTCAGGGCCGTGATTAAAGGGACAGAGGACTCATGGAGCTCCACACCGTGGACGGGGCAAATGAACATAACGTGTAAAAGAACATAACTACATTCTTATTTAGTTTTTTTTCTTTTGTGTGTTTTTGTTTGTTTGTTGTTTTGGGCATAAGTAAAATGTTCGTTTGTTTTAAGTAAAATAAAGGTTTTCTAAAAAATCAAAAAAAAAATCTCTCTCTCTCTCTACATGTTCTGACAGTTTCTGGTCTTGCCATGTATGATGAATCTGTTTACTTTACAAACGGCGCCATCCTCAGGACTCCAGTGTAATCACAACAGCACGGTGTCGCCACATTGTGACTGAAGTAAAGTGGATCA
This sequence comes from Clinocottus analis, assembly GCF_023055335.1. Lineage (NCBI taxonomy): Eukaryota > Metazoa > Chordata > Actinopteri > Perciformes > Cottidae > Clinocottus > Clinocottus analis. The sequence continues at coordinate 7,530,170 of NW_027175820.1, forward strand.
TCTGAAATGACACCTTTTCACATCAAGCATATTTTTATTTACTAAAAGGAGCAATTTATTCTCTTCATTCTCTCCTGATAGCTGGAATTATTATTACAACAAACATTTTAATGTAATAGTAAAGAGGAAGTTTTAATTGTGTTCAAACTGCACAGTTAATTTTGATTTAAGAAAAATATCTTAATTCTTTCCAGAAAAATAATCTCAGCAGCGGTAAATGACTATGTACAAGTACTTAATTCAGTGTATAGCATTAAACATTAAAATGTGATAATTAGAATGTTTTACATTGTGTAAAACCAGAGTATGCAGTTATAAAAATGAGCTCCACCACCTTTAGCAGCTGCAACATTAACATACACGTTTTAATAATTATAATCCAATAACATAATATATATCATTATTTAATGGGCCATAATAGAATAGAAAAGGACAATTACTCTACTGTTCTACTTCTACTGTTGGTGCTTTAATTATATTTTGTTGCTAATACTTTTGTCCTTGATTAAGATTTTGAATGCAAGACTTTTAATTGTGACAGAATATTTTTTATACTTTTGCTTAAAGTTAAGGATCTGGAATGTCCACAATGGACTAGTCTCAGCTGGAGGCTCCGCTGGAGTCTGAGCTGAATGAGGCTCTGGTAAACCTGCGTGATGTCACCTGGTTTCATCAGAATCCGACCCGGTGGCTACCGGAGGACCAAGACTACACTGAGGTCTATACAGGACCAAGACTAGTACACTGAGATCTAAAGAGGACCAGGACAACACTGAGACCGGTTCAGGACCAGGTAAAAGTCTCTCACAGTAACTTTAAGTAAAGGAGTCAAATTACTTCTGCTGCTTTGCTCTTTAATCTTTCTTCATCTCTGGTGATTGAGGAAGAGGAGATGAATGAGGAAGAGGAGACATTTTCGTCAGCGCTCCTCAGCTAACAGTGACCTGAAGGTCTTCAGCTCTCTGATGCTTGTGGAAACCCTGCAGCACATGGAGAAGTAAACAAACGTTACACAAAGTACATGTTGACCAACACGTGACAGTAAGGTGTCTATGTTGACCAACACGTCAACAGTAACGCGTACAAGTTGACCAACAAATCAACATTAACACGTACAAATTGACCAACATGTCAACAGTAACGCGTACATGTTGACCAACACGTTACAGTATGTGTACATGTTGACCAACACGTTACAGTATGTGTACATGTTGACCAACACATTAACAGTAATGCATACAAGTTGACCAAAAAGTCAACAGTAATGCGTACAAGTTGACCAACATGCCAACAGTAACTCCTACATGTTAACTAAGACGTCCACAGGAAACCGTACATGTTGACCAACACGCCAACAGGAAAGCATACATGTGACCAACATGACAACAGTAACATGTAAATGTTGACCAACGTGTCCACAGGACCGCGTACATGTTGACTAACATGTCCACAGGAAAGCATACATGTTGATCAACACGCCAACAGTAACACGTACATGTTGACCAACAACGTCCACAGTAATGTGTACATGTTGACCAACAACGTCCACAATAAGGCGTACATGTTGACTCACGTTATAGTAACGCGTACATGCTGAACAACATGCCAACCGTAATGCGTACATGTTGATCAACACGTCAACAGTAACCCTCTCACCTCCCGAAGGCGTTAAGCAGCGAGACGACCTCCTGGCGGCGAAGCCGGAAGCTGGACCTCTGGCCGCTGGACAAGGGCAGAGCTTCAATTTGTCGCCCGGAAAACAAAATCTTCAGTGATGTTCCTAAACCCTGAGTCTAGAGACAAGACAGAGACATGGGGACCGATCACAAAGCAAGCTAGACATTTCACAAACAGGAAACTGTTGATATCGTTCCAGCAAACGTGGATCAATAGATCTCTTCTTCTACTAACCCACAGATTATACTGATAATCATTGATAAGAACTACTGGCCTGCAGTTTCCCCCATAGTCGACACTTGAAGCAGCCGACACAGTCCATAATCCTGGAGATGTTGAGGAAGGCCAGTCGGACGTCCTCCTGAGGACAATTAAAGGCGCTCAGAGACACTTCCACTTTAAGTCCACAGGGGCCGCCAGAAGCAACACTACAAGATTCAAGATATTTTTACTGTGATATGCACAGATAACAGAGAGTATTTCTATATAATGAAAAGCGTATTTTACTTGGTCCTCCTAACACAGAACTACAATAACTTAAGGTAAAAAAATTAAAAAAAAAAATTAAGGCACAAAATATAGAAGATATAACAGTACTGCACAAAAATATGATAATAGTATTGCTATGATGAATATGATAAAATACGATAATAGAATTGCTATGATAAATTATGATAATAGTATTGCTATGATAAATATAATAAAATATGAAAACAGTATTGTTCATTGGATCTTTATACACTATGCATTGCTACAACATTGCAATTTGTCGGATTTCAGGAGGGCACTCTTGAGGTTCTGATGGTTGAAAATGTTAAAATGTTGTTTTGAAATCGCTGGCTACAGCAAACACAGCGTCCGGGTGTCCAGTCTCTTGTTTACTCATGGAGCAGCCCCAATGCTGTTGCGGAGTCCGCTCATGGCGTGATGTAAACTGTCAGTATAAACACTGGACTTAACTCCCTTGGCAGGTAGAAGGGTCTACATTTAACCACCAACAGTTCAACACGAGCCCAGCAGTGTCTTTCAACCACCTTTACGTTTGAGCTGTTGTTCACCTAGGCGCATACGCCACCGCCTCTTGTCTTTACCGAGGTCGCTGTGCGGTCCCCGCAGTAATGAAGCTTTAGCTTAAGGCAGACAGGAAGACAACACCCTCTCTCATACTGCTCCGTCACCAGCAGCACACATTATACACTGTAGATCACAACCAGAAGAGTCATGGACCTATCAGCTGTTTAACAGCTGGGCCTCAGTCATCAGCGCAGAGTCACGCCCTCCTTGTTAGCCTATCAGCCGGCTGCCATCTCCTTTTCAATATTCTGTCTTCCCGCCTCTAGTGTCCTGCTGCTGTCTCATGGGACCCTCCGACTCCCCAGCACCATCCGCCTCCTCAGATTCAGCACCCCATCTTCATCTCCAACAACTTCAGCAGAACTTCCAGCCACCACCACCAGTTTCTGCACTCCTCGGGTGATCTACAGATTGCTGCCGCACAGCGCAACACAGCGCGATCTCAATCTCCTCAATAAAGCACCAAAGCACAAAATAAATTCCGTATAACCCATGACGCATCATCTGGAATAATAAACATTAACTACTAATCACTCACTGTCTCTCCTGATTGAACTATAAGTAGGTCACTTACGGTACAAGTAAATTACTGTTGCTCCAAACTTGTTCTTTATTTGGCCGATCTCCCTCACCTCTTTATACTTCCTGGTCATGATTGGACCACCAAAATAAACACACAGTTAAAGTTGCAGCTCAATAAATAACTTTAGTAGCCTTAAAGTACCCTAATGAAGGTCTATGTGCTGAAGCGATGTCACTGAATATCTCTAAAGACAAGTGAAGAATTTTTTTTTTTTGGACCATTGGTATTGTCCTCTAAGTTTCAACCTGTAATCTTTATTTCTACGGTTTATAGGTTTAACAGAGGTTTAAATACCAGCCAACCTTCAGTTGAGACGCCTCTTCTTTACCCTGAGCAAACAGAGACGTCTCGTCAAAGTGAAGAGGGAAAGATCTGGATGAGGAAAGTCACGACAAACTGTTCAGTTACACAATGTGGCAACCGCACAAGAAAGACTTTTCAATGTCGTTCCACATGAAAAAAAACAAAACAGACTTATATTGCGGAGAAGACTTGGTCCCGGTACTAGTCCCAGTACCAGGACCATTACCAGGGCCCGGTACTGGGATCAGTCCCGGGTCTCAGACTGACCGGGCCAGTTGCAGGATATGCAGCAGCAGCTCTTTGTGTCTCTTGTCCTCCTCCGGTCGGCCCGTGAACAGCTGGAAGGCCGGACGCTGGAAAAAGGGCAGCGCTTTGGCCAGTGCTCGCAGCTGGATCAGGAACAGGAAGTAGAGGCTGCGGAGCCTCTTGGGCCCCTCGCCGGCCGTCAGCTTTGAATCGAAGCGCTGCCTGAACTCTGACACGTTGTGACCCCACGTCTTCTGAAACCAACTATCTAAAGGAGAAGAAGGGGGTGACAGGGAGAAGGTTCTACCTCACACAGGCTCGACCCTCTCCTGGACCCTCTCCACCCTCTGCCATAGAGTCTAGGAGACTAGGAACTAGGGTTACACTATCGTAACTGTCGACACCTGGCTGTAGGTCAACTGTACTGTGGGACATAAGTGATTACATGCTATTGGAGGAATATTCATTCATTTTGAATGTATTCTTATTTCATTTGATTGTTTATGTATGTTTCTATTTGTTTCTTCAAAATCAAAAATGGAGAAATTAGAGAAAGGGATTGATGGGAGTAAATAACAACACAGCTGCAGAAGGTACCGCAGCTGTTACTGAAAAATAAACTTCTACATTTTGGGAAATACACTTTTGACCCAAGAGTGACATTGACAGCTGGTGAGCTTAGCTTAGCACAAAGTCTGGAAACAGTAGGAAACAGCTAGCCTGGTTCTGGTTGTAGCGCATCTCACCCTCCAGGAGATATCTGGCACTCAGGTGGATGTTGATGCTTGCGTGGAGGCCCGAGATGAGCCGGTAGAATGCCCTCTTCTCCACACACTGACCTGGCAGAACAAGCACACACACAAACACGCACACACACACGCATACAAATGAGGTGGCCAAACAAACAAAAGCAACCACACATCTTTTCTCTCTGCAGGTAAACCGTCA
>NW_027175820.1:7550000-7557500 GCF_023055335.1 Clinocottus analis
TTCAAACTGTAATCTAGTGTTTTATGGATTTCTATTTCAAGTTTTGGTTTGGCACTTAAAGTTTGCTCGAGAAGGTGAATCACGTCAACAAACATGATGTAGGTGCGGCTGTTTAAAACAAACAGACGCCATCAAAAGCTCACTTACTGTCTTATGCAAGAGGCTCGGGGAGTTCATTGTAATCGTAAAAATGAGCCTGGAAGCTTGTAAAAACATAAACAGATCAACAGTAGATGGTGATGTTACGTGTATTGATAAATGGGCTAAAATGTGCACAAACTCTGGTGAGGTCCTTTTAGGGAGAGACACAAGAAGAGATTTTAAACTTCAGCATGTTTTAAGGTCAAAGAGAAGCGCCGGGATTCAACATGGCCACCGCTTGTGGTTCTGATGTTCCTCTTTCATCATCCAGCTGTTGCTTGAGCTTCGGACATTTGGGATTTTAGTGTATCACATTATTATAGCAAGTGCAGGATACAAACAAAGTTTACAATAGAATTGCAACAAACTAATGAAATAAACTAAACAGTAATAATAATAATAATAATAATAATAATAATAATAATAATAATCACCTCTACATGCTCAATCAGGGGCCAGCTTATTTCCATATAGACCTATCTTTTAAAAAGTCTGTATTCCAGACACAATAAACTGAGGATAAATATTAAGACACAGAATAACCATGAGATTGAGAATCCAAAAAAGAAAGAAGAAATCCCACGAAGGCCGGCACTGACTGTCAGACAGACCGCTGTGTTACACGATGCATGGTCAGAGTGTGTCTGCCCCGCTGTGACCACGTTCCACCAGCGGGTGGCGATGAGCGCAAACAAGATCTGGCACGCCACCCCTTCTCAGAAGGAGAAGACTAAACAAGCGTTTGAACGAGCAGATGTAAAAAAAAAAACAACACAAAAAAACAACGTATCGTGCCGACAAAAGGTTCTGAATTCAAAGTTCATACAATACATGACGAACAATACGTAACTGACCGGACCCAAACTCATGTCCTCCTACACTCGCTCACATGACATCATCATCCTCAGTCATCTTCGGCCCATCAAAGGTCCCGCCTCTGATGTCTTTCCCCCGTTTAAAACATCCGCTTCCCTTCCTAGCGCCACCACAGCTTCATTCTTTCTTTTGCTACTTCCTGTGTCTTTCTCAACCCTCTTCCTCTCAACCCTCCTCCTCTTCCTCCTCTTCCTCCTCTCCACGCCAAACCGTCTCATGCTGGCTGCTCAAATAAAGGAAAAGCACGTTGGTTGTAAACTAGTGTGACGGCTCCTCGTGGGACATAAAGCTGGTGGGCGGGGCCAGACATGACAGAATATGACATTATTCATACCTGAAAACTAAACATGTTTCTGTACCCTTTTAAAAGTTGCATCATTATGTAAACAATAAATACATACAATACAAATACATGTTTTTTGTGTGTTTTTTTGCCACCCAATACTTGGAAAGAGGCCTTTGAGCTCTACGAGGATCCACGCTAGAAGCTCAGTCCTCTTGTCTCATTTTGGGATCTGAGGTACTATTATGGGTCTGAAGGATGCCACGAGCTGTGGCCCACGTGCGGGAGACCAGAGGGCCTGGATCCACAGGCTGGCGTCTCCCGTCTGCTGGCCCGTTCACACGTGGTTCAATGCTGGCGGTGCAGGAAGTGTGTTCTTGTCCCGACCTGGTGGACAGTGCCGGTGTGATGGCTGTTTGAAGGTCGGCTCTCTCTCATGTTTCTCGGATCCCGTCTGATCCTTTGGTTGAGCAGGGAGAAAAGAGGGGGGGAACTTATCGAGAGAGAGCCTCATGAACCACTGTCGTCCGACCGCGCTCACTCAGGTCCTCGGTTCATATGGTTGATGTGCGGTCGGCACCGTCTGCAGAGGAGAAGCAGAGAAGAGGAGGCATTAGTGTTCAGTTATTTAGTCTGACTTTAGTTTGTTAGAACAACAATTAAAGCCACAGAACGTACCGAAGAAGCGGACGTCAGCCGTTAGTTTGTAGACTAAAGCCTCAAGGTATTTTCATCATCGTCATCTTGCTTTTTTAGAACCAGAAGTGACTTTCGTTGCGCCACAGGGTTTCAGAGACGTTTATGTGGGCCGATCCCCGCCCTGGCGACACAACACGGTTGAGATGCACTGAGAAAAGTCCGCCCCGGTCGACAGTCGCGCCAGGAGCAGAGGGCCACTGACAGCAAGCACATGGTCCACGGCTCCCGGAAGTGGCAAGGTCCGGGGATGGGCGCTCTCACCTTCGGCCCAAGCCTTTTCTAAGCCGATCTAGAGCCGGTTGCAGTGCACCGCACCGGTAGAAATGCACTGATTTAGATTGATAAAATCGATCCAAAAAAAACACGCCACTGACACCCTGCACAGTATACAGACGAGACATTGCAGCACAGCTATGCTGGCGGCAGCTGTGCACCTTGGCGTAGGGTAGAGGCCGCATGGAGAAGCACTAGCACCCCCAGGTCCAGCAAAAACAACAACAGCGCTGTGACTTGTTTATGATTAAATAAGACTGCAAATGTAAAAAACAGTAACATAATCAGCATTTTACTCACCAGACACAAATAAACCTCTGTGGTAAAGGGATCATCAGCAAGTCCTGAGATTCTAGGTTCTAGGTAAGATGCTAGCTTCACTGACCAATCACAGCGCATGTTATTGGTTACACGGACCCTGTGACCAATCACACGTCAAGACTTCGAGAAGAGTGATTCATGTATTCTAACCAGGCTGCTCTTTCATAAAGGAAGACATGTGAAATGTGATTGGATAAAAAATGCTGTTAAACAAGTCCCAAGAAGCCATATAAGAAACCCGAAGGAGCAGAGGAACAGATGAAGGCAGCTGTGCAATGAGAAAATAAATAATAATAATGATATATGTAGTGAATTTGTGAAAAACAATTAGATTATTAAATAGTTCTAACTTTCAATTTAAAATGAAATGTTTTTTTTTAATTAGAAAATGATCCAGGTAAAATGTGTTGGTGATCAACTAGAATAAATCCAGATGTTTTCACATTAATATAAAATAGATATTAGAGATGAGCTTTGTTTAATTAATACAAATTGTATGTTTTTATGAAGATTTAGAATTCACACAGATTTCAGGGTGTTGAAATGATTTTAGGGCCGATGGGTCCTTGTAAACCAGCTGCTATAATCAAAACAACAAAGAGACCTATATCTGTTAGTATGGATCATCAAGTAGTAGTAGGTGGTTAGTATCGGCATCAAAAAACATGATCAGGGATCTAAAATTTATATTTGCTCTGTTTCTTTCTTTACTGCTGTTCTGATCCGTGAGTTTTATAATCCAATTCTACTTTCTATAGTAGGTGTGCCCAATAGGTCGATTGCAATACATTTTTTTTAAAAAGACTTTAAAAAAAAAAAAAAGAATTCAACTTTTTAAAAAATGTGTAAACTTTATCGACAAAACCTTCTAAGCCTTCTCTGAAGGTCGAAACAGAATCACAACATTATAACTATTTTATAATATATATAAATAAATAAATAAATTTTTATTTTTTGTAATTAAAAGTAATATTTTTTGTAATAATGTAATTGTTTTTCACAAATACACTACATGTTTTAAAATTATTTTTGCCTGTTAGCTTGTTTTCTAATTGCAGCTGTGCCTTCATCTGTTCCTCTGCTCCTTCAGTTCTCTTGTATGGCTTCTTGAAACCTGTTTAACAGCATTTTTATCCAATCACATTTCACCTGTCTTCCTATATGTACGATTAGCCTGCTTAAAATACATGGAAGAGCCTTTGCAAAAGGCGTGTGATTGGTCACAGTGACCATTAACATGTGCTGTGATTGGTCAATGAAGCTAGCGTCTCACCTAGAACACCTCAGAACTTACTGATGACACCTTTCCCACAGAGGTTTATAGAAAAAGAAAAAAAGAAACATGCACTATATTAATCCCCTTGGGGAAATTCTTCTCTGCATTTAACCCATCCTTGATTAAGGAGCAGTGGGCCACCCTGTGAGGCGCCCGAGGAGCGACGAGGGGTTAAGTGTCGTGCTCAGAGACACTTCGACGTGTAAACTGTGGTGGGACTTGGGATCGAACCGGCTATCTCGTGGTAACGGGACGACCACTCATCCCCGTGAGTTACAGCCACCCCAAATGCAATGTCATGTCTGCACTGTGCAGGGTCAGTGTCTTGGACAGACGCGTTTGACGCGACACGAACAGCGAGTTTGCCACGGGGCAAACAGAACGTTGGACGCGACAGCTTGTCGGGCGAGTTGAAATTTCCCAACTCCGGCGACAAAAACATGTGAGTCATAATGTTCCACTCGTCACCGCCGTCCTGTTGTTGAATCAAACTTCTGCCGGTGATAGCGATGATAGCGGCCGTCATTCAGACGCTGTTGTGTCACTACAGATGATATTATGAACCCAGACAGGATGGAGTTTGATGTTCTATATGTATGTGGAATTTACACAAGTATAAAGCATAACTAGTGGTTATTTCCATGGTGGATGACAGCTAGTAACCGTTGTAGTAAGCTAGAGGCAGTTCCTGGAGTTGGTGAAATTCAGCGAGCTGTGTGCGGCTACAGATGGTATTTATTTGATATTCCCACGTTTTTGTGACTTCCACAACAAATATAAAGCAGAACTAGGGCTTATTCTTCCATAGTTTATAATGTAAAAGATCGTTATTTTCTCAGGGAGAAGCTACAGAGATAAACCATGCCCATATGTGGCGGCTCAATTAGTCATGTTGCTTTTGGTGTGAACACCCTTTTTTGTCGCGACACAACTGACAAGGGAGACGCGACGTGAAAAAAATTGTCGCGTTCGGTGTGAACACAGCGTAACACGCGTGCGAAACCCCGTGGCGAAATGAAAGCGAGTGCTGGCGGAGACACTGCGCACCTGCGTGCGCAGCGTCTCCTTTTTTTCCCCCGTCATGTGGAGTGGCTCCGCGGGTCGTTCCCCTCCTCCCGTATGTTCATAGTAGAGCCGTGTGGCAGAGCGGGTGGTGGTGGATTGTTTGAACGCCAGTGTGTTGGTCTGTGACAGTAACTCCAGGGACACTTTTTCCTCCCAGTCCGCCCGTGATGTGGACTATATGGCACTCATTGAAGGCCTAAGTCGGAATCCCGTGGCCCGCCACTGATATAAATATATTTACCACTGTTAATGTAGGTAGATCTTTTTGACTTGGTCATTTTAAAAGTAGCTCGCGAGCCAAAAAAGTGTGAGCAACCCTGTTCTATAGTATACTGAGTCATTCAGTGCGTTCACTTGATGGTATCAATTCAAATTTTGCTTTAGTCGGACTATGCTATCTTTCGGGGCAACTGCTATTATCCTTATATACATGGCAGTGAATAAATGGAATCATTGGCCGAAAGCATGTCATATCCAATACGATAGGTGGCGCTGTTTTCATTACATATAGTGGTGATACAGCCATCTCCGCTTGACCTCTTCACTCTTCATAATGGAGAGAACCCCGATACCTCCGGTGGTTGTTGGGGAGCTAGCGAAGAGTAAACAGGGAACTCGCAGCAGCACCAGCTGGCTACAGCAGGAAGCTTGCGGGGACACCCACCGAAGGTAGTATCGGCTAGTAACCCGACTTTTACAATTGTTTGTTTCTGCCGGCCGGCTCCCAGCAGTGACAACTTATCGTCTCTTTCGACTTCCAGGTCATGACCTGGGAGGGAGGAGGGCAAAGGGATCTCGAGCATGCGCGAAGACGCATAGTCCAGTTCCTAATCCAATTCACCGTTTACATGATGCGATGTCCGAATTATCAACCGAGTCGGATCAAGTTATCTAGGGGTGTTAATTGGATCGTAGTCGGACCGCAATTATTCGAACAAAGGTGTTTACATGAAAGGGATAATTTGATTTCAGTCCGATTAAGCCAATAATTCGAATACATGTAACCACAGTCATTATTATCAGCTCTGTTAAAAGAGAAGAGATGTTGTGACTAAAGGCCTGAGGCGTGTTTCCTGACGTGGGGCATAGCGGGGGGGAGGAACCCCACACTGTCGTGGGGAGGACAACACATCTGTAAAAATACTGACAGACCTTCAGAGGAAAACAACAGGCTGACAGCTGCTGCTGGTGAGGAGGAACAATGTAATGCTGTTTCATGCCGGCACTAAAAAGGCTAGTTAGTGTCAGCGTGGAGACGATACTATACTGGTTCGCTCACTGTTGCTGGTTCGGATTCAGTTATCGAGTTTTGTTTCTGCAAAAGTAGAAAGAGAAACTCTGGATGAGACGGTTAAAAGCACTTCTTCGTTCTGCATGGGTGTGCACACGCTGACACACACACACGCAGACACACACACTCACACACACACACAAAGCAGCACTTGTCCACTGTCCGGCATCGAGCACTGAGGCCTACTGTCTTCACCTCAGTTAAGTTCTTTTTTTTGGGGGGGGGGGCGTTATTGGCACCATCTTCGACCCAGACTGAAATTCCCTGCACACAGGAATATTCTACACCAGCAAAGTCCTCCACGGGTTCACTCGACTTGGCCATCTAATGACCACATTATCATTATTTCCAGTTTCACATCTTAAAGCTGCATCATTCGCTCTTCTGACCACCGGGGGGCAACCCGTCCGGTTGTATAGAAGCATTTGCTTCATGTGTTAAAGCTGCATTCTCTCCCCTGACCACCAGGGAGTGACTTCTCTGGTTGTATAGAAGTCCATGCTTTATGTGTTGAAGCTAGCATCATAAAACATTGATGTTATGTCACATATGTACATCAAGTTAGATGAAAAAGAGGAACTACAGTGACGCTGTACACTTTCTATCATACTCTATGATCCACTGAAGCGTTGCATCCTGAATGTGTGTAAAGACAGGATCTCTGTTCCCTGTAAATACATGTGTTTCATGCATTATGGATTAATAATCAGCATCTATTAAAATGGCGTGTTACCTCCCAAGGCGTGCTCCGTCATGCTCAGACATAGAGACTCAAGGCGATTGTTGATGTCCGGCTCCGTCACTGGAAGCTGAAGATCTGCCGAGAAGCAAAAGTAAAAGGTGAAGTGTCAGTGATTCAATTATATTTGTATTAAACAGATGAGAACAGAATGTCCCGGTGAAAAGTCCATCACATTTGTATAAATAAATAATGCCACATGACAAATAAAAGACTCGCCCGGAGCGCAGCCTCGATCCTCAGACTGCAGCTCACCAGCAGCCATAGCACTCAGATCAACGTGTTTTATCAGCCTCATGGGGACAGAAGTTTCAGTCCACGGTCATCATGACATTTTAGAGTTAAGACTTGGTTTAAAGGTTAGGAAAAATGTTCGAAGCGTTCAAGTGATGGACCCTTTTTTTAACAGCACACTTTGCAAATTGGATATTTCTCTTGTACAACGACTCCATGGTCACGTCACAGATATCCAAAATGCTGCCAGAATGAGATGCTGTGGATGAAGGAAACATCTGTTTTTTTTATTTAAACATCCT
>NW_027175820.1:7565000-7612500 GCF_023055335.1 Clinocottus analis
TTGAATAAAGCTTAAAAAAAGCTTAAAGCTGAATATATATGAAAACAGCTGAATGTATATGAAAATACTGGAATATTTATCAAAACAGGTGAATATATATGAAAATAGTGGAATATATATGAACATGTAAAGAAAACTACCTGATGAAAAGTGTTGAAGCCCAAAAGCATTAAACTGAACTGTTGAAAATCCTTGTTGTTTAAATGTATAATTGGAAAAGGTGAAAGGAAAACTGCATCATCTAAACACTGAACATAGTGAAATATTGTTGAATGAAGCTTAAAAAAGCTTTAAAAAAGCTGAATATATTTGAAAATAACAAAACAACTGAATAAAACACCTGAATATGTATGAAAATAGTGGAATATATATGAACATGTAAAGAAAACTACCTGATGAAAAGTGTTGAAGCCCAAAAGCATTAAACTGAACTGTTGAAAATCCTTGTTGTTTAAATGTATAATTGGAAAAGTTGAAAGGAAAAGTGCATCATCTAAATACTGAACATAGTGAAATATTGTTGAATAAAGCTTAAAAAAGCTGAATATATTTGAAAATAACAAAACAACTGAATATATATAAAAATAGTGGAATATATATGAACATGTAAAGAAAACTACCTGATGAAAAGTGTTGAAGCCCAAAAGCATTAAACTGAACTGTTGAAAATCCTTCTTGTTTAAATGTATAATTGGAAAAGTTGAAAGGAAAAGTGCATCATCTAAACACTGAACATAGTGAAATATTGTTGAATAAAGCTTAAAAAAGCTTTAAAAAAGCTGAATATATTTGAAAATAACAAAACAACTGAATAAAACACCTGAATATGTATGAAAATAGTGGAATATATATGAACATGTAAAGAAAACTACCTGATGAAAAGTGTTGAAGCCCAAAAGCATTAAACTGAACTGTTGAAAATCCTTCTTGTTTAAATGTATAATTGGAAAAGTTGAAAGGAAAAGTGCATCATCTAAATACTGAACATAGTGAAATATTGTTGAATAAAGCTTAAAAAAGCTGAATATATTTGAAAATAACAAAACAGAACTGAATAGATATGAAAATAGTGGAATATATATATGAACAGATAGAGAAAGGGAGGGAGGGAGACAGAGAGAGAAGTCCTGTGTGTGTGTGCGTGTGTAAGTGTCTGTGTGTCTGTTAAACTGCCCTCATTCCAAGGGTTGCCATAGTGATGAATTCAAACATCGGCAGTTACAATTACTAACTGCCGATGATTATATGGAGTCAATGCTGGGAAACACCTATCCAAAAATCACCCAAAAAACATACTTAAAAGCCCCAATTGCTTAGATATCGCATATGAAGCGTTAGGAAGACTTGATGAACAGATACTGTGACTGGTGAGTCTGTACGATAAAACATGTGTCTGTACGGGCGATTTACAAATCAGGTACGAGCTTCAGGGGAGACGTGGCTTTGGAGGGAGATTTAACATTGAAGCGGATGGCAGAGCGAGGTGGACTTGCTCTCACATTCAGTCCGATTACGAGACGTCTGAATGTGTTGGATTCCTATCGACCGCAGTTTATGACAGAAGACAAGATTTCCAACGTTTTGAGCTATAAATTATGCCCAAAGAGTACACGGTACGGAGTTTACGGCAAATTTAAAAAAAAAAAATCTTCAAGATCTGACGTGGGTCTGCCCTCTAACATGACATCACGTGCTCTGAGCTCCGCAACACACACTCATGCAAAAGAGAGAAAAGGCGGCAAAAAAACATAAAACTAAAACGCTGACAATTATGACAGTATAAAATATATCAATAAGTGGAGATATACGGTAATAGCTGAAAGTTTTGGCAACATTTTAAACTTGGAATGGTGTCTCTAGCTGAAAGCATGGCAGAGCCTTATGCTTTTGGAGCTGAAGAAGTTTAAGCGGATTTTAAAACGTTTTTCCATTGGAAACCATTCATTTTTATTTTCATAAAAAGTTTAATAATTTCAATATTTGAAAAAATATGAAAAATGTAAAAGCGTAGAATAATAGCTGAACATTTTGTCAACATTTGAAATTTGAAATTGTGTCTCTAGCTGAACGTATGAAGAACCTGTAAACGTTTGAAGTTGAAGATGATTTGAAGATTTCCCCATTGGGTCCCATTTTAAAAAAAATCATAAAAAGTTTAATAATTTAAAAATTTGAAAAGTCTGAAATTTGAAAAGGAAGTTGCACACGTGTGCTTAAGAAGCTGAATATTTGAATAATTGAACTTTTTTCTGTAGCTGAAAATATGAAGGAGCTGAAGAGGTCCAAAATACGTACGGAAGAAATAGAAGAATAACTAGAAATTGCATTTCCTGTGGAAAATGCGTTGGAATGCAAAAAGCTGAAGCATAAAGCTGAAATATTTGAAAGAAATTGCTGAATGTAGCTGAAAATAGTGAAATATAGTTGAATAAAGCTTAAGTGTCTGTTAAACTGCCCTCATTCCAAGGGTTGCCATGGTGATGAATTCAAACATCGGCAGTTACAATTAAAACAGGTGAATCTATATGAAAATAGAGGAATATATATGAACATGTAAAGAAAACTACCTGATGAAAAGTGTTGAAGCCCAAAATCATTAAACTGAACTGTTGAAAATCCTTCTTGTTTAAATGTATAATTGGAAAAGTTGAAAGGAAAACTGCATCGTCTAATTACTGAACATAGTGAAATTTTGTTGAATAAAGCTTAAAAAAGCTTTAAAAAAGCTGAATATATTTGAAAATAACAAAACAACTGAATATATATGAAAATAGTGGAATATATATGAACATGTAAAGAAAACTACCTGATAAAAAGTGTTGAAGCCCAAAAGCATTAAACTGAACTGTTGAAAATCCTTGTTGTTTAAATGTATAATTGGAAAAGTTGAAAGGAAAACTGCATCATCTAAATACTGAACATAGTGAAATATTGTTGAATAAAGCTTAAAAAAGCTGAATATATTTGAAAATAACAAAACAGCTGAATATATATGAAAATAGTGGAATATATATATGAACAGATAGAGAAAGGGAGGGAGGGAGACAGAGAGAGAAGTCCTGTGTGTGTGTGCGTGTGTAAGTGTCTGTGTGTCTGTTGAACTGCCCTCATGTCAGAGGTTGCCATGGTGATGAATTCAAATATCGGCAGTTACAATTACTAACTGCCGATGATTATATGGAGTCAATGCTGGGAAACACCTATCCAAAAATCACCCAAAAAACATACTTAAAAAGCCCCAATTGCTTAGATATCGCATATGAAGCGTTAGGAAGACCTGATGAACAGATACTGTGACTGGCGAGTCTGTACGATAAAACATGTGTCTGTACGGGCGATTTACAAATCAGGTACAAGCTTCAGGGGAGACGTGGCTTTGGAGGGAGATTTAACATTGAAGCGGATGGCAGAGCGAGGTGGACTTGCTCTCACATTCAGTCCGATTACGAGACGTCTGAATGTGTTGGATTCCTATCGACCGCAGTTTATGACAGAAGACAAGATTTCCAACGTTTTGAGCTATAAATTATGCCCAAAGAGTACACGGTACGGAGTTTACGGCAAATTTAAAAAAAAAAATCTTCAAGATCTGACGTGGGTCTGCCCTCTAACATGACATCACGTGCTCTGAGCTCCGCAACACACACTCATGCAAAAGAGAGAAAAGGCGGCAAAAAAACATAAAACTAAAACGCTGACAATTATGACAGTATAAAATATATCAATAAGTGGAGATATACGGTAATAGCTGAAAGTTTTGGCAACATTTTAAACTTGGAATGGTGTCTCTAGCTGAAAGCATGGCAGAGCCTTAGGCTTTTGGAGTTGAAGAAGTTTAAGCGGATTTTAAAACGTTTTTCCATTGGAAACCATTCATTTTTATTTTCATAAAAAGTTTAATAATTTAAATATTTGAAAAAATATGAAAAATGTAAAAGCGTAGAATAATAGCTGAACGTTTTGTCAACATTTGAAATTTGAAATTGTGTCTCTAGCTGAACGTATGAAGAACCTGTAAACGTTTGAAGTTGAAGATGATTTGAAGATTTCCCCATTGGGTCCCATTTTAAAAAAAATCATAAAAAGTTTAATAATTTAAAAATTTGAAAAGTCTGAAATTTGAAAAGGAAGTTGCACACGTGTGCTTAAGAAGCTGAATATTTGAATAATTGAACTTTTTTCTGTAGCTGAAAATATGAAGGAGCTGA
Organism: Clinocottus analis; assembly: GCF_023055335.1. Taxonomy (NCBI): domain Eukaryota; kingdom Metazoa; phylum Chordata; class Actinopteri; order Perciformes; family Cottidae; genus Clinocottus; species Clinocottus analis. The sequence continues at coordinate 7,569,209 of NW_027175820.1, forward strand.
AGAGGTCCAAAATACGTACGGAAGAAATAGAAGAATAATAATAACTAGAAATTGCATTTCCTGTGGAAAATGCGTTGGAATGCAAAAAGCTGAAGCATAAAGCTGAAATATTTGAAAGAAATTGCTGAATGTAGCTGAAAAAAGGGAAATATAGTTGAATAAAGCTTAAAAAAACTGAAAAAAAGCTGAATATATTTGAATGTATCAAAACAGCTGACTATATATGAAAATAGTTAAATATAGTTGAATAAAGCTTAAAAAAGCTGTATATATTTAAAAATAACAAAACAGCTGAATTTATATGAAAACAGCTGATTATATATGAAAATAGTGGAATATATATATGAACAGATAGAGAAAGGGAGGGAGGGAGACAGAGAGAGAAGTCCTGTGTGTGTGTGCGTGTGTAAGTGTCTGTGTGTCTGTTGAACTGCCCTCATGTCAGAGGTTGCCATGGTGATGAATTCAAATATCGGCAGTTACAATTACTAACTGCCGATGATTATATGGAGTCAATGCTGGGAAACACCTATCCAAAAATCACCCAAAAAACATACTTAAAAAGCCCCGATTGCTTCAATATCGCATATGAAGCGTTAGGAAGACTTGATGAACAGATACTGTGACTGGTGAGTCTGTACGATAAAACATGTGTCTGTACGGGCGATTTACAAATCAGGTACGAGCTTCAGGGGAGACGTGGCTTTGGAGGGAGATTTAACATTGAAGCGGATGGCAGAGCGAGGTGGACTTGCTCTCACATTCAGTCCGATTACGAGACGTCTGAATGTGTTGGATTCCTATCGACCGCAGTTTATGACAGAAGACAAGATTTCCAACGTTTTGAGCTATAAATTATGCCCAAAGAGTACACGGTACGGAGTTTACGGCAAATTTAAAAAAAAAAAATCTTCAAGATCTGACGTGGGTCTGCCCTCTAAGTATGACATCACGTGCACTGAGCTCCGCAACACACACTCATGCAAAAGAGAGAAAAGGCGGCAAAAAAACATAAAACTAAAACGCTGACAATTATGACAGTATAAAATATATCAATAAGTGGAGATATGCGGTAATAGCTGAAAGTTTTGGCAACATTTTAAACTTGGAATGGTGTCTCTAGCTGAAAGCATGGCAGAGCCTTAGGCTTTTGGAGCTGAAGAAGTTTTAAAACGTTTTTCATTGGAAACCATTCATTTTTATTTTTATAAAAAGTTTAATAATTTAAATATTTGAAAAAATATGAAAAATGTAAAAGCGTAGAATAATAGCTGAACGTTTTGTCAACATTTGAAATTTGAAATTGTGTCTCTAGCTGAACGTATGAAGAACCTGCAAACGTTTGAAGTTGAAGATGATTTGAAGATTTCCCCATTGGGTCCCATTTTAAAAAAAATCATAAAAAGTTTAATAATTTAAAAATTTGAAAAGTCTGAAATTTGAAAAGGAAGTTGCACACGTGTGCTTAAGAAGCTGAATATTTGAATAATTGAACTTTTTTCTGTAGCTGAAAATATGAAGGAGCTGAAGAGGTCCAAAATACGTACGGAAGAAATAGAATAATAATAATAAGTTTTTTAAAGATTCGAAGAACAATAGTTGGAATGCTCGAAGCATTCCAACTAACTAGAAATTGCATTTCCTGTGGAAAATGCGTTGGAATGCAAAAAGCTGAAGCATAAAGCTGAAATATTTGAAAGAAATTGCTGAATGTAGCTGAAAATAGTGAAATAAAGTTGAATAAAGCTTAAAAAAAGCTTAAAGCTGAATATATATGAAAACAGCTGAATGTATATGAAAATACTGGAATATTTATCAAAACAGGTGAATATATATGAAAATAGTGGAATATATATGAACATGTAAAGAAAACTACCTGATGAAAAGTGTTGAAGCCCAAAAGCATTAAACTGAACTGTTGAAAATCCTTGTTGTTTAAATGTATAATTGGAAAAGGTGAAAGGAAAACTGCATCATCTAAACACTGAACATAGTGAAATATTGTTGAATAAAGCTTAAAAAAGCTTTAAAAAAGCTGAATATATTTGAAAATAACAAAACAACTGAATAAAACACCTGAATATGTATGAAAATAGTGGAATATATATGAACATGTAAAGAAAACTACCTGATGAAAAGTGTTGAAGCCCAAAAGCATTAAACTGAACTGTTGAAAATCCTTCTTGTTTAAATGTATAATTGGAAAAGTTGAAAGGAAAAGTGCATCATCTAAATACTGAACATAGTGAAATATTGTTGAATAAAGCTTAAAAAAGCTGAATATATTTGAAAATAACAAAACAACTGAATATATATAAAAATAGTGGAATATATATGAACATGTAAAGAAAACTACCGGATGAAAAGTGTTGAAGCCCAAAAGCATTAAACTGAACTGTTGAAAATCCTTCTTGTTTAAATGTATAATTGGAAAAGTTGAAAGGAAAAGTGCATCATCTAAATACTGAACATAGTGAAATATTGTTGAATAAAGCTTAAAAAAGCTGAATATATTTGAAAATAACAAAACAACTGAATATATATAAAAATAGTGGAATATATATGAACATGTAAAGAAAACTAACTGATGAAAAGTGTTGAAGCCCAAAAGCATTAAACTGAACTGTTGAAAATCCTTCTTGTTTAAATGTATAATTGGAAAAGTTGAAAGGAAAAGTGCATCATCTAAACACTGAACATAGTAAAATATTGTTGAATAAAGCTTAAAAAAGCTGAATATACTTGAAAATAACAAAACAGCTGAATAGATATGAAAATAGTGGAATATATATATGAACAGATAGAGAAAGGGAGGGAGGGAGACAGAGAGAGAAGTCCTGTGTGTGTCTGCGTGTGTAAGTGTCTGTGTGTCTGTTGAACTGCCCTCATATCAGAGGTTGCCATGGTGATGAATTCAAATATCGGCAGTTACAATTACTAACTGCCGATGATTATATGGAGTCAATGCTGGGAAACACCTATCCAAAAATCACCCAAAAAACATACTTAAAAAGCCCCGATTGCTTCAATATCGCATATGAAGCGTTAGGAAGACTTGATGAACAGATACTGTGACTGGTGAGTCTGTACGATAAAACATGTGTCTGTACGGGCGATTTACAAATCAGGTACGAGCTTCAGGGGAGACGTGGCTTTGGAGGGAGATTTAACATTGAAGCGGATGGCAGAGCGAGGTGGACTTGCTCTCACATTCAGTCCGATTACGAGACGTCTGAATGTGTTGGATTCCTATCGACCGCAGTTTATGACAGAAGACAAGATTTCCAACGTTTTGAGCTATAAATTATGCCCAAAGAGTACACGGTACGGAGTTTACGGCAAATTTAAAAAAAAAAAATCTTCAAGATCTGACGTGGGTCTGCCCTCTAAGTATGACATCACGTGCACTGAGCTCCGCAACACACACTCATGCAAAAGAGAGAAAAGGCGGCAAAAAAACATAAAACTAAAACGCTGACAATTATGACAGTATAAAATATATCAATAAGTGGAGATATGCGGTAATAGCTGAAAGTTTTGGCAACATTTTAAACTTGGAATGGTGTCTCTAGCTGAAAGCATGGCAGAGCCTTAGGCTTTTGTAGCTGAAGAAGTTTCAGCGGATTTTAAAACGTTTTTCATTGGAAACCATTCATTTTTATTTTCATAAAAAGTTTAATAATTTAAATATTTGAAAAAATATGAAAAATGTAAAAGCGTAGAATAATAGCTGAACGTTTTGTTAACATTTGAAATTTGAAATTGTGTCTCTAGCTGAACGTATGAAGAACCTGCAAACGTTTGAAGTTGAAGATGATTTGAAGATTTCCCCATTGGGTCCCATTTTTAAAAAAATCATAAAAAGTTTAATAATTTAAAAATTTGAAAAGTCTGAAATTTGAAAAGGAAGTTGCACACGTGTGCTTAAGAAGCTGAATATTTGAATAATTGAACTTTTTTCTGTAGCTGAAAATATGAAGGAGCTGAAGAGGTCCAAAATACGTACGGAAGAAATAGAATAATAAGTTTTTTAAAGATTCGAAGAACAATAGTTGGAATGCTCGAAGCATTCCAACTAATAAGTTTTTTAAAGATTCGAAGAACAATAGTTGGAATGCTCGAAGCATTCCAACTAATAATAATAAGTTTTTTAAAGATTCGAAGAACAATAGTTGGAATGCTCGAAGCATTCCAACTAATAAGCCCGCAGGAGAACATGAAGTGTGCTTGCAGCATGGGGTCTATGACCCCATGCGGCTGAAGCCACACTTAATTAACCCTTTATTTACCCGCCATGACTATTATTTATGTCATTATTTAATAGGCTTGTTTACATATTATTTGTAGAACTTGTTTGTTGAATATTGATTCTGTTTGTATTTACACTTGATAGGAACCCTATTTACGTCCTATGTTTGTATTGGGACGCTTTTAGTTGTGACAAGCTCCTGAAGATATGTGCAGCAGTAGAAGTTTTATTTAACGTTAGTTACTAGTTAACACTGTTACTAGTTATAGTGACAACAAAGTGTTGATTTGTCGAAGATTATTGTTATCCAAGTGGAACTATTTCCCTCTTGGTTGTGTGGCGCCAGCGAGGTATGTTGTGTATGTTAGTGATTCGTTGCGCATATATACCTGCAAACAGTTTATTGTGTAACATGAACGACAACTTGTTTTGTGTATGTTGAAATGTATTAAACAGTTCAACGATGGATTGATGACGGTGGTGTCGACTGAGGCGCCCGTAGAAGAACCAAGATGTTGTGTATTTCCTGGAGGGAGTGATACTTTACATTTACCCGTCAGTGAAAGTCAGTGTTTGAGCACTAAAGACTTAACGCTAATAGGAACGTGACCGGGTAAGTTGAGGTTAGCTACTGATGCTATGTGCTGGTTAACTTGGGCCGCTTGACAGACGTGGCTCACACCGCTACGTTATGTGGCAACGTTTTAGGTTCACTTTGGCGCGGTGAGCTTTGTGCTGATAGCGCAGAGAACAGGCATGTGCATGCCCAACACACACACCGGTACAAACAGAGAAGGTAACATAACTGTAACGCTAACATCTTCATGGGTGTGTCTTAACGTTATTTCTTTAGTTGAAGCTGTTTGACAGAGGCATTGGTTAAAATATAGTCATTTTCAAGGCTGTAGTTTGTGTTGTTGCTCAATAGTACATTTTACTTGGGGAATTGCTGTATTAATTGTTTTATTTGTTTGTTTTGGGGGGTTTTTCATCTTCTGTTTCAGATTAAAGAGAAAGTTTAGAAGAATGAGGACAGTTCATCTGGAGCGAAGCGCTTCCAAAGTCTTGATGATATTCTGGACCAAGAAGGGTTTGCAGGGACTAAAATAGGGCCCATGCTGGATTCACTCCCTTGGTGAAATTTAAGAATTAGATAATTGTGATCAAATTATGTTAGGCTCATATACACAGAGAATAGATACCCATGACATATTTGAACACATTAAATATTGTTGTTGGTTTCCTCCACCATTGTTCTATGCAATTGTATGTCCTACTTTTCTGTGAAACAAAATTAACCCACATTGCCTGTATCAATAGTTACCTAACGACTAACCCAGCATTTAACAAATGTCTTTCTGTGAGCATCTTCATTATTTTTGCATTATTGTATGCGTAGACTATTAATTGGCAACTTCAACCGAGTGAATTACATGTCTTGCATAATCTTGAACATTATAGAAAATATGTGTAGTCTATGTGACCTCTGATTAAATTTTCTTTGACAGGGTGTCCCTAAACATGCCATTGAAGAAGACTATGCCCAACAAGTCATGAAGATCCTTGTCTTCTATGGAGATGCAGCACAGGAAGGCTTGACTCCTGACAATGTGTTGATTGACAAAAAGTTCTGGAAGACTGTAAAACTGTGGCAAATGCTTGCCTTCTGGTCATAGCATTTCGTCTATGCAATGAACTCAAGTTATCCAGCAAAACTGAAACACACATTCAAAGTATTTCAGAAGCTCTTTCTTGAGCTCAATGTTCTGTACATGTCTCTCAAGGTGAGAGCCCTACACAACAAACTTCTAGTAAAAGTGTTTTCAGGTAGTACCTGTTTCAAAATAATAGTGCTCTTCAGAGTGGTGAGACTTTGAAACACTGAGTTTTGTTCACCTTTAAAGAAAAGCAAGTGATGTGTTACTAATTTTGCACGTTTTGGTTGTATGTAACATTGTATCTGTAAATTATCTCCTTCAAGGCTTCTGTGGTAAGAGTAATCAGAGAGATCAAATTGTCTTTCAAAATATTTTTGAACTCACACTTTATTTTGTTAATGTTTTGTCTGGCAATGTTAAACAGATTATATATGTTAGTATTGGTTTGTCTGCAATGACCTCTTTCAGTTGCTAAATAAAAGTGCTGTACTTTGAATGAAACTGTTTTCTGTTTTGTTGAAGGTTTATGTTACAAATATAAAAAATAATAATCTTATAATACAATGTATTTAACTATATATATATATATATATATATATATATATATATATATATATATATATATATATATATATATATATATATGTATGCAACTAATTCATATTAGAATAGTGGTAGACATTTTGTGTAAATATGACTTAGTTCTCAAATGAAGAAAAAAAAGCTAGTTAAATAACTCTGAAACACCCAATAATTTTTACAGGGGTTTTGTAATTAGATGCAAAAGTAGCCGAAGTAAAGATTACTATCGTAGGCTGAGAACATTTTATGTTTCAGAATGAAATTAGCAAGTAAAATTCACTTAAATGTTGGATAATAAACAATTATTACTAGTAAGTAAACTTAACTTAAGCATTGTAAAGCATGAGTAAAAGGTACTCAGAATATCTGTGTGGAAATTGTTACCGAGCTTTTTTCAAGTAAATTCCACTCAAAATGTTGTTCAGTGTAGTCTGAGTAAAGATTACTCTCAAAGGCTGAGTAAAGATTACTATCAAAGGCTGAGTAAATGTTATGTCTCAGGAAGTAATTTTCAGTTCAAATTTACTTGAACATTTTGGATGAAAAAACATTCCTATTAGTAAGTAAACTTAAGAATTAACTGAGAGAAAATTACTTACAATTTATGTGTGGAAATTGTTACTTAGACTTTTTTAAGTAAATGGCACTCCATTTTTTTTTTAGTGCAGTGCCGCTGTAAGGCGTTCATGGCGTTTATCTCATTTATTTATTTTTCATGTTTGAATGACCTCATGGGGGCCGGACTGGGAGAGCCGTGAGACGCCAGGTCTGAACTCCGGAGAGATTTAAAGCGATAAGCTCCTCCCAATGCAAAAAAAAAAACATGCAAAAAAACAACATGCAGTTAACACATGAACAAATAATTAACGCCGTTAAAGGATTGCCAGATTAATCTTGCGTTAATGCGTTATCCTGCCCACCCCTGGGAAGTCCTGTCAAACTCCGTCACAGAGAGTACATAAGTGAGTTCAGGCTATTAGTCCGACCCTCCACATTTTCTGTACCTCATGTGGGCCCCTGGGAAAAAGAATTGCCCACCCCTGCTCTATAGGCTAACGTTAGCTTCTTACTTTACGCTTCAAACGTTATCAAAGTTCATTAGTGAAGATTATCTTGATGAACTAAAGTTTGTTTGACAGATTACTATCTGCATTAATCTAAATTTCATTGATTGAGCTGTGTTGGAAAGAGTTGTCCTGTGCGTCCGTTGGATCAGTGATTCTTAACCATTGCGCCACCTGTTACCTGGTCAAATGTTACGTTTTTCACCTGTGGGCCGCAAGGTCCGTGGGATCGCATAGGTTATCAATTGAAGACACCAGAGATATTACTGTTATCCACGCTTAGTTACAATATAGCTTCAAAACACTTGGTGGTGGTAATGCGTCAGTCAGTTGTTTAACAAGCTCCAATATGCAGAAGAAGACACTCAGCCAGCCTCTAGCCTGTAGCAAAAGTTAGAAGTATTTAAAACAAATAAATGAAGACGAAAGTGCTGCCAAACATCCCCGCCCCCAAACGTCTAGATGTTTGTGCAAGTATTATCCTGACTTGATTAAGTAGGGTATTGTGAACGTTTGTGGAGTAAGGGCTAACGCTAGCCTCACTAACGCTACCTAACGCAGCGCTGAAGGCTTTAAAGCTAAAGCTGTATCTAAAGACCAAACATGGAAAGCCGGTGGAATTGTTCAAGAAAAAGGACAATGTACTACAGATGCAGAAAAGGTCTGTCGTGTCAGACGGGCAACTCAAATGTGCTGTGAAAGCCAGCTGTCACAGATATGAAAAGAAACTTCTGCTTCTGTAAAGACTACTGAACATATAATTTACAGATTATACGGTTATATTTTAATTTGCACTCGATTTAAATTTTATTTACAGTGTAAAAATTATTATTTTGAATGCGCATTGTGTCCACACTTTTTAGGAAAGTCACTATTTTGACTATATCATAATTTGTATGCATATTTTCCAACTCTAAGCTGTACAAACTTGAATGCTTATTGGATTAATCATATCAGGTGATGCGTATTTGTGTAATGCCCTTCATTGTGGCCCAAGCAGACCAAAACCCTCAAGCTGTGCATTATTATATGGCAGCTTCTTTTCCTCAGGCAAAATGGGCCAAAAAAGAGATTTAACTGACTAAAAAGTCCAACAATGTAGAGAGTCTTTCAGAGGGATGCAGCACTCTTGAAATTACTAGAATATTGGGGCGTAATCACAAAACCAGTGATCGTATTCCAGAACTGCAGCTTAACTGCAGAGCCCAGAAGTATGAGGTGTTCATTGCTTAGAGGCATGGCCACAGTAAAGAAGGCTGGAATCTTCTACACACTAATAGTTTCCCAACAATTGTGCACGCACAGATATTCTCCCGAGAAAGTAAAAACCTCTTTTTTACTGTCTTAAATATTCAGGTTTGAGGTTTATTAACATTTTGGATTAACTAAAAGCACTATAGTTGTTTAATAATACAATATACCTAAAACTACTTTCCTAATAATTGTGCACAGCATACACATACACACACACACACACACACATATACATATATATACACATATACATATATATATACACACATATATATATACACATATATATATACACACATATATATATATACACACGTATATATATACACATATATACACACGTATATATATACACATATATATATACACATATATATATATATATACACACATATATATATACACATATATATACATATATGCATATATATACATATATGCATATATATACATATATATATATATATATATATGTATATATACATGTATATACATATAGTATTACCACATTTATTTATCAAATTTAATTTGTCCCCTTGTTTTTGTAGAAAAATCTAATTCTTATTTTTTTGTTAATACCCTGATGTGAGCCTTTAAATGAGCTATTGTATTAGCTTGATTTGTTCCTTGATTTGTCTGTGCAGGTTTATATCACATGGTCAATAAATGTCTTTGTGATGATCACATTGTATGATGTCATTCATTTGAAAAAGTTTATGCTTGTTGAACTGTAGGTAGATTTGATTCAGTTATTTAATACAAATCAAACCAAGAGTGAGGTCAATTAGTTACTAAACCATCCATCCATTTTTAGCTACTTATCCGGGGTCGGGTGGCAGTGGCTTAATAAACCAACACAGTGTTAACATTTGAATGGGACCCGGGCCATTTTGTTCTTGAAAAGTTGGGCCCCGAGGTCAAAAAGGTTAAGAATCCATGCTTTGGACCAAATGTCAAGTTTGGCATGAGTAGACAAAAAACTATGTAGGAACTTGACAGTTTAAAACCACGCGAAGCAGCCTGGACATGCTTGAACCATGCTTGAACCAGAGGCATTTACTAAACTCTTAAAGTGTTTTAGACAACTGCTAGATACCGATGATGACTACAGGATTGGAGTGCTGGCTGAGATGAAAAAGCCAGGAGAAGAAGTTGTACTTGAAAAGCAGCAAGAGGCCAACATAGACAGTAAATGAAGCTGAAACAAGATTTAAACAAGTGAAAGATACTGTCCAGATGAACCTATGGTCAATATATGGCAAGGATGCTAATTTTAGAAGCGACCGTGGCGAGCAGGAGGTTGTCCTTAATTCAGAGGATCGGCGGTTCGATCCCTGGCCCCGCTAGCCAGGGTTGATGTGTCTTTGAGCAACTACGGTGTATGAAAGTAAAATAGTTCTGATGTGGCACATTGCATGGTAGATCCTCTCATCAGTGTGTAAAAGATTCCTATGTAAAGCGTCTTTGAGTATTCAGAAAAGCGCTATATGAATTCAATTTATTATTATTAGAAAATGCCTGTGAACAAGCATATGATGTATTTGTGGAAAGTAATAAGTTGGAGTGCTATGAAGTGCACCCTCGCATTTCCTCCACTGTAGTGCGCCGCGACTGGCTCTAGGTCGGCTTGGGCTGAAGGTGGCACGCCGGCTCTGACCGCGTGCTTTAGAGAGCAAGTGCCCGGACCTCGCCACTTCCCGTAGTCGTGGATTATGTGCTTGCTGTGACTTCTCTCTCCGCCGGGGGGGGAGAGGGCCCTGCTCCCGACGTGACTGTCCACCGGTGCGCAATGTCCTTTGTGCCGCATTTCGTCGCAAGGGCGGGGTTCGGCCCACGTAAAGGGCGCCAACAATCTCGAAAACTTCAAGAAAAACACAACATTTTTTATTTATTTTTTGTAAATAACATCTAGGGTTGCGTCATTCAATAATTTCAGAAAACAAAAAGGATTTTTTTTCTTCTTTGTTTTAAACGTTTTAACATGATAAAAGATCATTTAAGGAGGAGATTTATAAATGACACAACCTTTCTCGTTAAGGCTGAATTATACTTTTGCAACTCCAACTTCGGCTGGCCATGCAGTCGGATTGACGGACTCGTTTTGATTTTTAGTTCCCCTGCGTTTTCCGTACGCCAGTACAGTAGGTGGCGCAACGACCGTTTAGAGTCGACTATCCCACGCCCTCTTTGGGCGTGGAAGTCGTGTAAATCGTTGGTTTGTTTATATACCCAGTCTTGTTGTCCAGACACTCACTCAAAGACGGGTTGTACATGTGCTCATATTTTCGGACCTCTTTCGCCAAACGTTCTTCAACGGGATCCATCGTTCGTGTTTCTGCTGCAGCTTTTAGAAATGGCGGTATTATGCTATGAAACCGGAAATACGAGACTCGGAAAGGATGTAGGTAGCGGACCAATCACAGCCTTCCGGGCTGCGTACGGCTCGCGTAGCTTTGACGGATAGTCAGAAATTTGGGTGACGCATGCAAAATGGCCGACTTGACCACGCAAGGTCGGCCATGCGTGTCTTGCGTGCTTGCGTCTCTGCGTAAAACCCGAGTATCAATCAGGCTTTAGTCATTCATATTCTGCCTTCACGTTAAACACGTTTCCTTCAAGGAGAACATGTGCTGCAAAGTTCTGCTGTTATCAGGGATAGAAATTGATGCTAACTTGTTGGGCTAAAGACACAGGTCATTCCTGCAAAACTCTTGTTTTTCATACTTAAAAGGGTTTTTGATATTTCTTGCACCTACTTTGGCATAAAGACCAATATTGTCAATTCATGAGAAGCTGTGACCAAGGAATTATCTCCAGTTTGTTTGTTTGTGCTTTTCACCTCTAACAAGAAAAGAGGGAAAAGGATCTGAGCTTCGAACGATGTTTGACATTAACATTAAACACATTGGCTGCTGAGCGGCTCATTTGTCGAAGATCTATTTTTAGGATTCAAACTTTTTGCAGTATTTAATTATAAACCTGAAAGAGCCCAAACCATCTGAGTGAACATCACAATGAGTCAGCACCCAAACATGGCAACACCCAGAGGGCCGAATGGTGAAAAAAGGAAGATTAGAAAAAAAGATAAATGAATGTCTACAGACTGAGGTCATTCATTGGTTGTTTAAAGCAACATCATCAGATTTGTGTTTGTGCATTTGTTTCATTCTAGAGTAACAGATGGTATATGTAAGCATATAAAGTGGTATTTAGGGCTGCAACAACGAATCGATAAAAATCGATTATTAAAAAAGTTGGCAACGAATTTCATCATTGATTCGTTGTGTCGAGCGATTATTACGCCACTCAATAAGTCGTGGAGATGTTCGCGTATTAAACAAAACAGTTAAGTGACGTGGAGCGCCGCAGACTGGAGGTCCAGAAGCTTCTGCAGCGCGCTGTACCTTCTAGTATGTCGCTGTATAGTCGCGTTGCATGTACAATAACGTAGCAGCTAGGCTAACCGTTGTTGTTAGCTCGCTAGCTAGTCGTTCATTCTTCGTGTTTTAGCCGCGCTGTTGGGTTAGATAACGGCCGTGTCTACTACCGAACACTTTACAAAGTACACTGCAATACAGTGCACTATAACACAGTGCACTAACATATATGTAGTGCACTGTGTCGCTGATAAGTGCTGTATCAAATGAAACACTTACGTTAACCAATTGGCGGAAGTGACGGACGCAAATCTGTTCGCGGCACCCGCGAGAATTGAGCCGGAAGTGACGTCTGCAAATCTGCTCGCGATACCCACGAAACTGAAACTGACAAAATGATAGCACTTCTTACCCTATTTTTGTCCCTTGTGTTTCCCTTTCTCCAACCTATGTGGAAACTGCGACACCTCCACAATCGCGGCAGGAGGATATAAATAAATTAATAAAAATCTGGCGAAATGGCTCCTCCTCTTCTGCTACGTAGCCAAGATGGCGCCTGTTCTGTGCGAGTAGTGTCCATCGCTTTACACTACATTTTTTGAACGTTTGCAGTGCGTCATTCGGGTACTTTCAGTGCACTGAATTCTGCTGGTTTTGTCAGTGTGGCGCACTAAGCACGGAAAGTCAGTGCTCGAAGTGCGCCAGTGCGCGGTAGTAGACACGGCCAACGTCTTCGTTTTAAAATACCACGGAGGCTTCAAGAGAAGCAACACGTAAACATCTCCTCTGAGGTGAAGAACGCAGACCTGCGTTCAACAGTCCGATATAATGTGGCTTCATGCAGAGGAAGTGCTGCTGGAATTTGTAGTTCAATATCTAATGAACAACCTTTGTTTAGGTAAAGTGCAGTCCGTAAGTTATCCGTTGATACATTGAGTGTTACTTCTGAAATATCATCTCTTGTTCTCTGAGTTCTGTGTGTGTGTGTGAGTGTCTGTGCATGTGTGTGTGTCTGTGAGTGTGTGCATTTGTGTAAGTGTGCATGTTTGTGAGTGTGTGTGTGTGTGCATGTCTGTGAGTGTGTGCGTCTGTGAGTGTGCATGTGTAGAGAATAAGTTCTGACAAATCCTGTTAAGTTTTCTGATTTGTATTTCTTTGTTTTTTATAAATTCTTTATTGTTAAGATTTATTGCACTGTGAATTTGCACTGTTAGTTCTGTTTTTGTAATAAAAGGTTGCAAATTAATGCTTTAAATTTCTCTTTTTTTTTTATCCGATTAATTGAAAAAATAATCAACCCATTAATCGATTATTAAAATAATCGTTAGTTGCAGCTCTAGTGGTATTCGGTGTATTCTCACCGGCCTGCTGGAACATGACCATGGTTTGTGGCGTGGTGTGGACCGGCAGGGAGCGGGTCCTCTGCACGGAGCTGTGAGTCCGGCTCGGCATGCTGTTGCTTCCTCCGGGGTTGGCGAACCAGAGACCCTGAGGAGGAGAAGGAAGTGACCTGATGCTTTAAACTACGTCTTCAAAGACTCAATATTCATCAGCTTATGAGATGTCTTGTTTTAGAGACTGGTAACACAAACAAAACTCCAAAAAACAGTAATTAAACTGACTGTAATATAGAAATCAAGCTGCGATCACAATATTATCAAGTCATCCGAAGTATCACCAAATTCTATTTTAAAAGGTATGTTTTGATCAATGTGGTATTGGAAAGAAGAAACCTTTTATACATATTTACTACATTGAGCACAAATAAGTGTGAGCAGACTCTGGGGTAACTGGGAGGTTCTGAAAGTACTACACTACAAGAAGCGAGGCTCGACACTACAATGAGAGCGCTGTCGTTCTTTATCTCTATGGATGAGAGAAAATTTCTATTAATATGTAGAAGTAAAAGCAGCGCATCTTGAGAGCTTGGGAGACATGTGACTGTAACAACACACAATTTAATACGTACCGCCTCTTGTTACTCGACACGTCTAGTTGTATTTTTACATGTGCTTCACCTGGATTATTTAAAAGGCTTTAAAACTAAATATCAGAATCTGATGCACACATTTCCAGCTCAGAGACCCTCCTCTTCACGTACACACACAGCTTTTCACACACCGCTGAAACTTTTACTGATCAATAAGGAATATTAGGAAACATGCTGAAGAACTCCTCCCAGTCCTCACTCCTGGCTGGCCCACATGAATTCTTTAGTGTAACCTGTCTTTTACACCCTCAACACCACTACCTCAGGCCCCTCCCCTCTACCTCGGCCACCCTTCCCCATATGTAAACCCCCCACGGGCCAGGGGAAAAACAGGAAATGCCTGTGAACTGTTCACTGCTCATCTCTCTCTCTCTCCTCCACATCACAAACTCTCTCGCTCATTGCCCCTCCTCCAACACCACAGCTACCTATCCCAAACTATGACTCACATATTTTCCTTGCTACCTCCCCCTCTTTTTCTTTCTCCCTCCCTCTCTCTACTCATCCACACAGCAGTCCCACACAAGAAGGTCCAGCGTGAAGAGGATGAGGAGGAACTGAGGTATTTCCTCCCATTGTAAGGGATGAGAAAGAGAGAGAGCGAGAGAAAGAGGTTTCCAGTATGCTGGGTCAGCCCAAACCCGAGTGTGCCATGATGGGTCTGAACCAGCTCCACATGCTCCTCCTGTTTCAGGCCTGACGCAGGGCCTCTGGTATGTGTGTCTATCCATCTCACTTCCTTCAACAATCTCCACCGCTGCTCCTCTTTCTCACCCCATGTTTTTTTTGTCATGGATAAAACTATTTATGCTCTACAGGTGCTGAAGAAGGAATTCTGCTGCCCAGGTTATTGTTAACATCCTGGAATGTGTTATTACACATTTTAAAATGTTCCCTTGGAGTCATGAACACCTCTGACACCTCTGTTTTACACTGAAGTGAACGTTTTTAATATTTATGTTCCACACAATGTGACTGGTTCCTGTCTTTATTTGCAATGTGAAAGCTCAAATCTACCTTACTTACTGCATTTTTTTTTTTGCACTGGGAGGTGCTTATCGCTTAAAATCTCTCCCAGACTTTCCACACATCACAAGATGTTCAGTGCACTTGTTGCCAACACAAACTGGACTTTTATCAGAGAAAGAAAAACCGAACTGAACTGGAAAACATGAAAAGCACTAATTGCTTTTGTATAAAGTTAATCAATTGCTGATGTTTAACATAGATCTTTAAGGTATGCAACAGACTGAACAAAGGAGTGGTTTGTCCCTCACAGGGACCCTTACTACTAAACAGTACCTGTTCAGAAAAAAAAGAAAACACATTTATAAACTATATATGTATGTATCTTAACTTGCTGTTGCTCCAGAGTGCCTGTTATATTGTTCTGAAACATCACTTTAAAATAAAAGCGTGCGATACACTAGTTTCTACAAAATTGAATTTGGCGCATAATGCGATTAATTGCAGAAAAATCATGTGATTAATCAGTTAATTTTGTTCAACTGTGCCCAGCCCTAATATATACATGTATATATTCCAGTGGCGGTCTGCGGTGTTTAATTTGATTTGCTTTAAAACATCAAATCAAATCTTTGAAGACCTTGTTTATGGTCCTTTTGTTGTTCAGACGTACAATGAACATATATTTTAACTAGAAAGAGCATTTTCTGCAAGAAATGCGTTGGAATACAAGAAGCTGAAGCTTAAAGCTGAAATATTTTTAAAAAATAGGTGAATATAGCTGAACATAGTAAAAAAAAAAGAAGCTTAAAATAGCTGAATATAGCTAAATATATTTGAAAATGAAAGAACAGCTGAATAGATTTTAAAAAAAGCGATAACGCGAACCAATTTTAACGCCGTTATCGCATTTTAATTTTTTAATGCCGGATATAGCTCAACCGGCTGTAGCTCAACCGGAAGCAAAACAATAGGCACGTCGTTTGCGCTTGGAAGCTAGGCTAACGTTACGGTTTGAAATGAATGAATGATGAGCGTGATACGGCAAAATGAATGATAAGATGCTAATAAATAGAAAGTTTACTTTGAAAGAGTTGTCAAACGGTTCCCTCAACAAGACCGAAGTGATATGAGCCATTTGTCATTGTGAACTGAGCTATTACCGTAGCTATCCAGTCTGAAATACCACTCGATAGCCAAGCACACAGCTGATGCCAACACATGAACATCCTTGTCGTTTGAATGTATAATTGGAAAAGTTGAAAGGAAAACTGCTTCATCTAAATCAAACATACAGCCCGGCCCGCCAGGGTGTCCAGTCCGACAGAAGAAAAAAAATATATATATATTTTTTTAGATTAAAATTAGCAGAGGTGGGATTCAAACTACTGATCCTTTGCTTGCTAGACGGACTTGTAAACCATTGATCCGCAGTCACATTTATTGTGACTACTGATATTATTGTGTTGTAGAGTGTCTACAAAACCATCAGTTAAACCTCAGAATGTAAACATGAGCGTCAGTGGAGCTGTTAATCCTGACGTCTGTAACGTAAGTGAGCTAAACACACCCGCACACACACTAACGTGAACGCGAACGTGCACACGACCATAATAACACATTAGCGTGGCCGTTCACGCAAGTGCATAGCCGTGAACGCCCACAAACGCGAAACGGGCTCGCCTGTGCCTTAACGGCCGCGCACGCACGTGAACGGCCATGCACGCGCGTGAACGGCCACGCTAACGTGTTATTATGGTCGCGTGCAAATGTGGTTTTGATATATTTGATATCAAAACACAATAATTACACAATACACAATAATAGCACGTTACACAATAATAGCTGAACATTTTGTCAAGATTTTAAACGTGATATGGTGTCTCTAGCTGAAAGCATGGCAGAGCCTTTACCTTTTGAAGTTGAAAGCGGATTTGAAGATGATTTTTTATTTAGATTCTGATAAAAAGCTGAATAATTTGAATATTTCAAAAAATATTAAAAAATGTGAAAGCGTAGAATAATAGCTTAACGTTTTGTCAACATTTGAAATTTAAATAAATAGATATTGTCTCTAGCTGAATGTATGAAGAACCTGTAAACCAAGGGTGTCCAAAGTCCGGCCGCGGGCCGGATTTCATATGGCCCGCAGTTTCGATCTTTTAATGTATTATTTATGGCCCGCCAGCTCTGTCATGATAAATTAATCACAAAACATTTCGTTCTTTCACCACACAGTGGCCGCACCATTCTAATGTCATCTGGCTCTGCATTTGTGCCGCGAACCCTTCTCGAATAATTTCTGCCATGGCGACGGCAAAAAAAAAGAGAAAAGTTGGCGGTGGGGGCCGCCGCTTTCAGAAAAGGTGGAAATTACAATACTTCAATGAAAATCGAGGCAATTGTGTTTGTCTAATTTGTAAAGAAACACTACGAGTCTAAACAAGCTACAACGTACGACAAGCAAACAGGGAGTGAGCATGCTGAAAAAGTGACGCAACTCCAAGCTTGCCTGGCAGCGCAACAGCGATTCTTCACGAGAGTCAAATGAAAACATCATCAAAGCTCACTACGAAGTGGCCATGTTAATTGCTAAACATGGCAAACCTTTTACTAGCCTGCGATGAAGGCATCTATGCTTCTGATACTGCACAACTACTGTTTTTTTTTAAGAGTTGAGGACAACATGAACGTGACAGAGGAGCTGCTTGACCGAAAAAGCCTCAAAGGGCAAACCAGAGGAACAGATGTATTCCTGTCTGTTTGTGAAGCTGTTGATGACGTGAAACTACTGTAACGTCCGCAGTAATGACACACCGACGTTGGTCTCCTTAACTCGCAGGTTTATTGTGGCAATGTTCACATTCACGTAACGAGGCTCTTTGCTAACCGTAACTCAATGCGAAACAGCTAACAGGCTCATGTAGCATCCCCCACACTCACGTACAACAACAACACACGGCACTTCCTCCAAAGCCACCCGCCTCCCCCCCGTTCCACCAATCACAGGCCACAACACTACTAAAAAGCACGCTGCTTTCCTGTGATTGGCGGGAGAGAGTGAGAGGCTTCTGACCGACACATGGGTCATGTCTACTACCGAACACTTTACGAAGTACACTGCAATACAGTGCACTACAATACAGTGCACTAACATCTGTAGTGCATTCTGTCGCTGATAAGTGCTATATCAAATGGAACACTTACATTAACCAATTGGCGGAAGTGACGGACGCAAATCTGTTCGCAGCACCCGCAAAATTAAGCCGGAAGTGACGTCCGCAAATCGGCTCACGATACCTACGAAACTAAAGCTGACAAAATGAACGCACTTCTTGCCCTATTTTTGGCCCTTGTGTACCCCTTTCTCTAATCCATGTGGAAACTGTGACACCTCCACAATCGCGGCAGGAGGATATAAATAAATTAATGAAAAGCTAGCGGAAAGAGCTCCTCCTCTTCCGCAACATAGCCAAGATGGCGCCCGCTTAGTGCGAATAGTGTCCATCGTTTTACACTGCATTTTTTGACCGTTTGCATTGCGCCATCCGGGTAATTTCAGTGCACTGAATTCTGCTGGTTTTGTCAGTGTGGCACTGAAAGTCTCGAAGTGTGCAAGTGTTCGGTAGTAGACACGGCCAAGTTCAATATAAAATTGAGTGTTTTGATTATATCACTATTCTCAAAGAAAAATGTTTTAAAAAGATCTTGTAAAAGACACAGGCAAAATTCACTTGTTTTAAAGTTCAAGACAACAGACCACTTTGCATTACTATAAACTCCTATTTAAAATCTTCATGGGACAATGTTATTTAACTCATATAAAATGTAAGGTATTCTATACAGTTTGTTCATTGTTATCTGACTGAATAAAAAGGCAGAATTGGTTACATTTGGTTACATTGTCATTGGAAAAATAAAATTAATTGTGAAAGTGTGTATTTTCATGTAACGTTTGTGGTTAAAAAAATGTCAGAAGGAACTATTGGCCCCCGGGCATCTTTACTTGGCCCTCTTTGCAAAACGTTTGGACACCGGTGCTGTAAACATTTGAAGTTGAAGATGATTTGAAGATTTCACCTTGGGGTCCCATTAATAAAAAAAATCATAAAAAGCTTAATAATTCAAAAATTTGAAAAGTCACATATATGAAAAGTCTTAGCCATCGTGTCCTTAAGTAGCTAAATATTTGAATAGTTGAACTTTTTTCTGTACCTGAAAATATGAAGGAGTACATAAGGTCCAAAATACGGATGGAAGAAATAGAAGAAAATGTCAGAAAATGCGTTGGAATGCAAAAAGCTAAAGCTTATAGCTGAAATATTTGAAAGAAATAGCTTAATATAGCTGAACATAGTGGAATATAGCTTAAACTTGAAAGAGCATTTCCTGCAGAAAATGCGTTGGAATGCAAAACATTGAAGCTTATAGCTGAAATATTTGAAAGAAATAGCTGAATATAGCTGAACATAGTGGAATATAGCTTAAATTAACTAAATATATTTGAAAAAGAAAGAATGGCTGAATATATGTGAAAATAGCTGAATATATTAATATAGCTGAAAATAGCGGAATAGATGAATATATAAACAAATAGCAAATAATTACTGAAAATATAGAAAAGGCAAAATACCTGCTGAAAAATGTTACAGTTCAAAATCATTTAATTGAACTGTTGAAAATCCTTGCCATTTAAATGTATAATTGAAGAAGTTGAAAGGAAAACTGCATCATCTAAATCAGGGGTGTCAACATTAGGGCCCGGCCTGCCAGGGTGTCTAGTCTGACAGAAGAAAAAAAAAGGTTTTTAAAAAAATTTTTTTTTAAAACAAAGTTACCCATAGGCAGGGATTGAACCACTGGTCCTCAGCTTCTAAAACGGAGTTGCAAACCATTGATTCACAGGCGCAGTTGGTGAGACTACTGATATTATTGGGTTGCAGAGTGTCTACAAAACCATCTGTTAAACCTCAGAATGTGAACGTCAGTGACGCTGTTAATCCTGACATCTGTAACCAAAGTGACCTGCACACGCGCGCGCACACGAACCTGCACGCGACCATAATAACACGTTAGCGCGGCCGTTCACGTGCGAGGCCGCTAAGGCGCAGGCGCACCCGTTCGCGTGCCTTTACACGTGCGCGACCGTTCACGCGCATGCACGTGCGCACCTGTGTGTGGCCGTTTACATGCCTGCAGCCTGCATATGCACAGACCAAAAGGCTGCTGCTGGGGACGGACTTGGTCTCACGTTCAGTCGGACTTCAACACGTCTGAATCTGTTGGATTCCTATCGACAGCAGTTTACGGCAGAAGACAAGATTTCCAATGTTTTGAGCTATAAATTATGCCCAAAGAGTATACGGTTTGGAGTAGAGAGCAAGTTTAAAATATGTTGATCACCAGCTCCTTACATTGCTCACCGCTCTAAGTATGACGTCACCCGCTCTAAGCAGAAAAGGTGCGGAAAAAACATAAAACGAAAACGCAGACAGTTAAAAACACTATAAAAGATATCAAAAAAGCTGGGTAATACAGTAATAGCTGAAGGTTTTGTCAACTAAACGAAAACGCAGACAGTTAAAAACACTATAAAAGATATCAAAAAAGCTGGGTAATACAGTAATAGCTGAAGGTTTTGTCAACATTTCAAAGGTGAAATGGTGTCTCTAGCTGAAGGCATGACAGAGCCTTTACCTTTTGAAGTTGAAGAGTTGAAAGCGGATTTGAAGATGTTCTTCTTTGGAAACCATTCATTTTTATTTTGATAAAAAGCTGAATAATTTTAAAATTTCAGAAAATATGAAAAATGTAAAAATGTAGATAATAGCTGAAGGTTTTGTCAACATTTGAAATTTTAAATATTGTCTCAACCTCAAGGTATGAAGAACCTGTAAACGTTTGAAGTTGAAGATGATTTCCACATTGGGTCCCATTACTAAAAAAATCATAAAAAGCTTAATAATTTGGAAATTTGAAAAGTGAGAAATATGAAAGGTCATAGCCATCGTGTCCTTAAGTAGCTGAATATTTAAATTTATTGAACTTTTTTCCGTAGCTGAAAATATGAAGGAGCTTAAGTGGTCCAAAATACCGATGGAAGAAATAGAAGAATGAAAAAAAGTTTAATAAAGATTTGAAGAACACGAGTTGGAATGCTTACAGCATTCCAACTAATTATTGGGTTGCAGAGTGTCTACAAAACCATCTGTTACACCTCAGAATGTGAACGTGAGCGTCAGTGGAGCTGTTAAAGTGACCAAAGTGACCTGCACACACGCACGCAAACGTGCACGCGGCCATAATAACACGTTAGCGCGGCCGTTCAAGTGTTCACGCACGTGACTGTTCACATGCGCTGCCGTTAAGGCTCGTGCGCACCCGTCCGCATTCACGTCCGTTTACGCGCGCGGCCGATTCACGTTTGTGGACGTTTACGTGTGCTGCCGTTCATGCGCGACCATTTGCGTGTGCGGCCGTTTACGCGCGTGCACGGCCGTTCACGTGCGCGACCATTTGCATGTTCACGTGCCTGCAGCCTGCAGATGCACAGACCAAAAGGCTGCTGTTGGGGACGGATTTGCTCTCACATTCAGTCGGACTTGCTCTCACATTCAGTCGGATTTCAACACATCTGAATCTGTTGGATTCCTATCAACCACAAAAAAAAAAAAAAAATCATTGAATCTACACCATTCACGTAGGTCACCTACGTGAGGGATTTTCATGCCTGTGAAGCATTCCAACGAACAAGATCGCCTTTATTTTGGTATAAAACACCAGAAATCCGTCAGATCAGCTGCAGCGTCTAATCAAATAACAGATGAACATTGGGGGGCCGGTCCAGTGTTGAAACACTTCCTGGAAGTTTGCTCTCGTGGCTCCTCAATCATGACTCCTCCTCCAAGTAGAATATGAGCTTTGGGACGGCCGTCAAGATGGTGACGCAGACCTACTTCCAGTTCAATCAAGGAGCGAGGAAACAACAATTTAGAGACATGGGATGTACCAACTGTGGACTCTGTGTAACACTTGAACCTACTAGCGGCGCATCTCACGCTGCTTGTGAGACATGCGCTACGGAAACTGTCTGCGTAGCTCACTGTTTGCTCTCAATCTAACTAAACAGCTTGCGTAGTGACCATTTCTGCGGCGCGCTACTTATAAATACACACTATTAATACTAATTAATAGCATAGTTATTTGTACACTAATAGAATAACCGTTTGAGACACCCCTCACCTGTCTCCCCTGCTTGGGACCGGTGGGGGTGCTGCTGGAGCTGCGAGGTGTGGGCCCCAGCAGGCCCCCGCTGCCCAGCAGGGGCCGGGCGCCGGGCAAACTCCTGGAGGGCATCTGGAACTGGCGAAGGCTCCTCCGGACCGACACGCTGCCTCCGACACAGCCAGCGGTGGGGAGAGAGTTGGACTGGCCGAAACGGCTGCAGAACGAAGCGGGAATTACGGAGACTTTCAGTTTTTCATTCCTTTTAAGATTAAATTAGTATTTTGCTTTGGCGATCCTTTCACAGAAAACACAATTACAAAACTTAGGGATAAAACCTTCTCCAACTCACTTTTACTCACCAACATTTAAGCTATTGCCATTGTAGACAAGTGAAACAAAGAAAACAGGGACCTTTCCTGTGTGTAAAATAACTCTACGGACATTTTTTTCATAATTTAAAGACGCCTGTGATCGTTTCTTACAATCTGAATAGTTCTGGTTGTTTTATTAAACAGTTTTCATCCCAGCCAGTGAAACCTAAACTGTGTGTTCACCTCCTCTGCGATCGGTACCCTGCAATGTCGAGGAGGGTTTTCCTTGGAATGGACCGGAACAGCCTCTGGACCTGTTGTTTCCATGACAACAGCCTCTTCTTCTGCGTCTCGGTGAAGGACTGACGGGGGAGAGAACAGGGAGAGAACAGGGAGTATGAATTGGGGGATGACGCAAGTTATGAAGAGGATTTTCATGTACAATGTGTTGCAACAAAAGAGCCAGATCTGATGCAGTTATACCTTAACATACACTTTTTATTCATCCATTTGGGGAAATTCTTCTCTGCATTTGACCCATCCTTGATTAAGGAGCAGTGGGCTGCCCTGTGAGGCGCCCGGGGATCAAAGAGGGGTTAAGTGTCCTGCTCAGAGACACTTCGAGGTGTGAACTGTGGGGGGACTGGGGATCGAACCGGCTACCTGATGGTAACGGGACGACCACTCATCCCCCTGAGCTACTGCCACCCCAAAACATATTTTGGTAAAAATATGATGTAAACATATTTAACATGATGAAAACCAAAAGGTTTCAGAGAGACACTTCTCTTTAAACTAGAACATTTCGCAAGGAATTTTTAAAGTGTGGCTACTACTGCCGTATGACGTCGCAATATATATGTTTATATATTTCCGGTAGGGAGATGCGTTATTGAGGTTAGTCACATTGATTCATTGAAGCTGAAAAGGAAAACCACCGTAGTTGGCAACAGGCTAGCAGCTTTTTGTAGGTTGGTTCACAGGGTTATGAAGCTAAACATGGAGGGACTTAGGACCAAGGAGAATATAGGTATGCATTTTTTAGTTATGTTTTTTTTTTTTTAAATTACACCACCAAACTGCATCCTGGGTGAAGCCCGCCCTCACAGGAAGGCAGAAAATTCTCCTGTGCGACTGAGTGGCTGTGCTTTACCCAGCATGCAGTTTGGCAATGTAATTGTTTTTTAAACCATGAGTCAAGTTTCATCCCTGAGACATAAGTAGCTCTGACCAAGCCCTGTAAACATTAAATGTTGCTCCCCGCCAAAGAGTACAATTCATACATATGGAATTCTGAAACCAACATCTTAAGATAGTTTTCTGCAGGGTCAGGGAGGGGTACAGGATCGTTGTCATGACAGCACGGGGGAGGACTGAACTTGATTTTCAATGGAGCAGTTGGTCGGACTTCATGTCGTTTTCAGGCTTGCTGACAAAAAAGTACAACATTTGTTGGATTCCATGATGCATGTGTACCACAAGCACAATATTTCCTATGTTTCTATCCAACAATGGTGTATGAAGAGTGGAAATTGTGGCACTAAAGATAAAATAAGTTTGTTTTATTTATAAGTTTCTGTCGTTCCCCCCTCAGTCGAGGCTCCACTCGACGAACATTCCGTGCCATACACACCCATTGTAAACTCTGAAATTATCTGAACACTTTCCCTAAACTTAAACAATAACTACATGAAAACTCTGGTAGCTATCAAAAAATGCCCAATTAGGCAAAAACTCCACCCTTTTGTCGACGATTTAAATTTAAATTAATTTCTCTACGTTTAATTATGGCATATCACCATGGGCACAAAAATTAGTTGGGTTTTTTTTTTGCTCTCTTCACGGTGAAACCCCATTCAAGTCAATGGGACAATTTCTTGCTGTTTTTTTCACATTTTTCGGGAAAACGGCCGGTCGAATCGCTTAGGAAAGTCATAGCTCACGATTCCCGATGCAAGCCGCACGTTTTGATGTGTTTTGACGCATGTGCTGGCAACGCTGCGGCAGGAGATACGGTCCAAAGTTTGGGCTATAAGAAGAAACACAGCCAGTAAGCCAGCAGGAGAACATAAAGCTGCATCCTCTGACCCAATGGGGCTAAAGCCACACTTAACTAGCAGAACTCAGCTATGATCCCAGAGTCATTCAACTCTACTCAAAATGTCAAGTGATGAATTCTCTCAACATTTACATTTTGTGAATTAGATTTTGCTGATGGCTGAAATTTAAATTCTCAATGACGGATATCAGACGGTTCCCAGTAGATCAACGTGCTGTATGTTGTGTGGTCTAAATGTCTCTTTTGGAAATAAACATTGTCTAAAATACTGAAGTGGATTCCGAAGGGAGGGTACCTCATGGATAAGGCACTTGTCGATGAGTTGCAGGTAGGAGCTGATGTTGTCCTCGTCTGACCTCGACACCAGTAGCTGGGTACAAACTGACAAGGACGAAAATAAAGACGTTAAAACAGGACAGAACCTTCACTTGCTTAGTGAAAACAAGCTCTACCGAGTGCCGGTGCAGCAGATCACCTTTGCCCATGACACGCGTGAACTGGCTGGGTAGATCCCCCTCGGTGATGACGCTTGTGCCCGACTCCGCCTCCCCTCCGCCGACCCCGGACAGGTGGGCTCCGGGCGCCGCGCTCTTGCCCTCAGAGCCGAGCAGGGCGCGCTGCAGGGATGCCTCCTCACCGCCAAGAAAAGCCTTGATGGGCGTCATAATCATCTGATGGAGCTCCTGCAGTGGGGCGCGCAGATTACTGCCTTCCAACACATCCTGGTGGTGGGGAATGACAGGAGAGGAGATGGTGGAGGTTGGAGGAGGAAAGGAAGAGCCAAGTTTACTTCACAGGACAGAGGAGGACATTACAATTTTTTCATCCTGGAGTCGCACCGCTACTCTTTGTTACACTTGCCCCAGGCGGCCAATCAAATCAAACAAGAGGCGGGCTTTACTACTTCACGACAGACTTCCTGTTTTCTTTTGATGCCGGTAGATGTGGTAAATGGACTGTACTCGTCATCAGAGAATCAGTCCGCCAGGAGCCTAATTAACATTCAGACCACATCCACACGCGACAGTGTGTGATTGGGGGTTAAGTATCTTGCCCAAGGACACATCAACATGGACTAATGATCGAACCGCCGATCCGATGACCCTGCTCTACCATAATCACACATAATCACATCTGTTGGCCCGCTTGCTCGTTTGCCCGACCAGCTTTTTCCGAGGCGCTTTTGAAGCCAGAAGATCCCCGACCACACTGCCATGTGAGCAGAGTATAGAGTAATCCCAAAAATACACGTGGTTCTCCTTTACTAATTGTGTCCGCCTGCATCATATCAGTCCTTCCTCCCGCCCTTCATACAGCAGCGCTCAACATGAGTCTGTGTAAACCAAAATACCAAGCAGCAGGTGTCTCGTTTCCCCCGACCCTTCCAATGCAGCGGGAACACATTTTTAAATGAGGCGTTTGTGAAAAGGTTAAGCCTGAATTTAGCCGGCCCAAGAAGTCCCCTCTGTGGTGTGACCTGAACACCATTGTCTTGCTCTGAAGGCTGACTGGAGGGTTGAGGGGTGGGGGCGGATGGGCTTAAATTCGGAGCCCCAAACTCTCCTTCCTGGATTAGGTGTTCCCTTTGCTGCCATTTCAGACACACAAAACCGACTTATAGTGGCAACCCGTCTCCCTAACATTTGGTAAAAGAGACCCGAGTCCTGGGATGTCCACAAGCTCAATCACCACACACACTTTTTTTATACATCAACAAGACTTAAAAATAAATCCATATAGGCAAGACAGAAGCTTTATGATTTTGTTTGTGTGTGTACAGTGTGACAATAAAGAGAAGAGGGTGTGGTGAGCTGTCACTGACCTTTTCCAAGCTGCGCAGCATGTTCTGCCTCTCTTTGAGCTTCAGAATGCTGATAACAATCTTGTGTCGTGCTCCTTTGGTGACCTTCTGTTGGAAGAAAGAGTTTTGTGTCAAACACCAATTTGCTAATCATCAAAAACACTAAAGGGGCTCTGAAAGATCAGCCAGCGATTGTTACCGTTTCTGACAATATTTGTTGTAAATAGTTTGATCAGTGGTTTTAAGGCCCACCAGAAGATCCGATAAGATGATGCAATGACAGAAGACAGTAAAATGGTTTGAGGAGTTGTGAGTTTCCCTTGTGGTTCTGCTCTGGTTACACACCAGCCACCAGCTTATCAGAACCTCCCATCAGCACACCTGCCTCCATCTACCTGCAGTACATCTGTATTCATTCCTCACCAGATAGTTGCGTCACCTCAAGTTAGGCTCTAACACTCTTCGACATCTTTAGTTCAGACTGACATTTCATTAAGTTCCAATCAATTAAAAAATTAAAGGTAACTTCACAGCTCGATCTTAAACTAAATATTAAGCTATTTTACTGAAGACCCTTACCAGTATGTCCTTGTAGACAGGACAGTAAAACAAAAAGTGCATGATGCAAGATATTTCATCACTGTAGGTCTTCAACAGGGCATTTAACAAAGAAACCAGGCTATATAGTTTCAACAACCAATGGGAAGCAATCACATGACCCAGATAATGTCAATTGAAAAATTAATTTATATCACGAGATGATTTAGCTTCCTCATGCTAGAACTTTATTCTCTTTGTGCTCCAGGATCATCGCCTGCCCCCCCGTCATCTTGTTAGCTGTTAACACTGTTGCTGTAGTTAGCACCGGCTCAGCTGCCGCCATGTTGAGAGCCATTGAGACGCAATAGAAATGCTGCCAATCTCCGGGTTAGCACCTTTAATAAACGATGCTGTCGAGAATGCTTCATTATATAAATAATGCAACACGATAAGTGGAAGGCCTGTAATATACTCTCCAATATTCCAGCAATCATTGATCCTGATCAAAGAACTCTTAAATGAAGCTGGTCTAAGAAGACTGAAGCTCTTCTTTGAGAGAGAGACGTGAACAAACACAAGTTCTCTTTCAACAAGATTTGGGCAGAATTTATTTTGGGCCAATTATTCTTATTGAGGCGGTTACAACATCTTAAATGTTTCATGAAGAACTGGAGCTGACACTCTAGATACTTCTCGATCAGGCCGATAGCAATTCGTTATCATTGAAGTTCAGCCTGTCTCAGCTGCCTCATTTGAGGGTCGGACAGAGAAGAGCAACACCTGGAGGAAGTATGCAACTTATGTTAATTTTAGCTGCATCCTCTGATTCAGAATAAACTCCTCAACGTCCTTAAGTACCAGCACAGCAGCCTCAGTATAAGTCCCGTACTGTTAAGTTCAACGTTATCAACTTAACCTGGACCAAACTAGGTATCTCATTACGTCACTTTTCAAAACTAAGATTAAAGATGAAGATCTTTCTTTTTTTAAATACTGGTATAATATGGTGCTGACATAATTTTGCGTATACTGTAAGAACCTGTAATATCATATTGTCTTTACAAATTAAATTAAACTGTGTGTGTGTTTGTGTGTGTGTATTTGTGGATATATATATAAAAACCTGTGCCTCTAGCTGTTCTTCAGTCAGCGACATCATCTCATCGTAGGTCATTGTGGAGAAGAGAGCAGCGTACTTATGGAGACGGAGACTCTTCAGCCAGGTGGGAACATCTGTTTGGGGGGAAGGGAGGAGGGGGTGGAGGGGTTTAGACAAACCCATAATTACAATAAGAATTTAACGGAGCATCTAAAATTTGTTGTCAATTCAAATATAGATAAGAAAAAAAGAATACAAATAAAAAAGATCCAAGACACGCCCAGTCACTCTATCGGCTCACTTTCTGTAATCAGTACAGCTTTACAGTCACAGCTGCAGCTCTTTTCTGTGGACTTGAGGTTAAAACTGATGAATCGGTGGTCATGACAGATCATCTGTTGATAGCAATCTGCTTTCCTACGCTGTGACGAGCGTGTGGATGAAGCATAAAGTAAACCCATTTATTGTAGCACCTGGCCAGTTAGCTAGCTGGCTTGCTAATTCCACCATGATTTCATACTCCAGTCACAGAACATTAAGAACCACCACGTGAATAGTACCATAACTGTGCTGTTTTTAAATGAGCGTTCAGGATGGACAATACCCTTTCAGCAAGCTTATCCTGATGCTAATGCTAATGCATTATCATGGATTGTTTTTGTCATGTTATAACTATGTGTGGTTCTTGATGATGCAGGGAAATACCCGGTGGGCCGACGGGGTTGGGCAGGTCAGGTCACACAACATCGCCGAGCCGAGGTTGTGAGTCCTGACCAAGAGACGCTGCTGTGTGAGGTCTCCCCGAGAGGTGCTGTGTAAGCTCTCCCCGAGTCCAGAATGGCGCTGTGTCGCAGTCTCTCTTTTTTTCGTTTCAAAGAGGTGGTGTGGGTCCGCGGGTTGGTCCCAAGGCCCCGTGCCCTTGGTGCTGCTGGGTGGGTGTCTGTTATCTGCATGAACGCGCCTTGTATTGAGTGTCTGACAGTAACTGGGTGGGGTGGGTGGGTGTACAAGTTAGTACATTTATTGAACTCAAGTACTAAAATAACAAATCTATTCCGTACACCCGTTTCTTTAACAAATGTATACTAGTTATATACTTTATAAAGCTCAAATGACAGTATTTGCAATTCTTTAGGCTAATTATGTTTGTAATACAATATGAGATTTAGAAAGACATGCTGTTGGCAGAAGGATCAAATAGTTAAATTCTGACGGATCACATTAGTTATATATGATGAGACATGCGCTTCACATTCAAACTGCTGAGTCAGCCAACTGCTCCGTGTTGTGAAGCCTGTGCTGGTTCAGTTCTTTCTTCATCTACAAGGTTATAACTGCAGAACCAACAAACAGTCCCTTTCTGTGAAGCTCATACACACTGTGAATGTGTTTCTCCTCTGTTTGCTGTATTACGTTTAAAGAATGTTTCCTCTGTCAATGTGCTGCTCGATAGTCACCTGAGGACTCACTTTAAAACACCTCCGCAGGCTCTCAACTGCAAACAGGGACTTTTATGACCGTGCAACCAGGAACTATTTCTATCAGACAAAAAAGACTTCTTAAAAAGGTTTAGCTTGCGACAGCAATACCCTTAAAGTAAGTTCACTGTGGTCGGCAGCTCTGGCCTCTGCTTCCTCTGAGCCTTCTGACAAACTGCTCTGACCGGATCAACAAATGCCAGAGCATCAAACTAAAAGCCTGCAGAGCAAGAGATTTGGACAACATGCATTCTTGTTGATGCGACGGGTTGTGCTCTCTACTTGCTGTGATGGCCCTTGTCGGCCGCGTTTCCTCCACTGTAGTGTGCCGCGGCCGGCTTGGAAAGGCTCGGGCCGAAGGTGGCACGCCGGCTCTGGCCACGTGCTTTAGAGCGCCCGTGCCCGGACCTCGTCACCTCCCAGGGCCGTGAATTATGTGCTTGCTGTGACTTCTTTTCCCTCCAGGGAAGGACGTGGCCCCCCAAAATGTAATTTTATGATGTTTTCAGGCGAGAAGTTAGTTGTTTAAGCATGAAATCTGTGGTCTCTTTAAAAATTACATTTTGTGTATTATCTTCACAATAGAACATCTTTGATGTGACGTGTCGAGTCTTTGGCAATCAGTGTTAAGATGTCTACAGCGGCCGTATCTCGAAATACGATTCTCCCTGTTACGTGATGAGAAAACTCATCAAGTAAAAAATAAGATCGCATTCTGAGATGTTTTCAGGCGAGAAGTTAGTTGTTTAAGCATCAAATCTGTGGTCGGTTTGTCAAGAATCAAAGATAGGCCGCCGTCATCACCCTGCGGTCAGCGCTCCTCTCCCCCGTGTCTCACTTGCTCTTAAGGTCCACTGCAATTCCAAAAAGGAGGACAAATACGCGTGCGACTTGATACTGCGCCTGACGCCGGACAGGGCATTGAAAATCCGGACGTTTGGTGTGGTCACCCTAGTGTCTTGCTCAAGGACACCATTGAAATAACCACTAGTTCTGCTTTATAGTTGTTATGGAAGTCCCATAAATGTCGGAACATCAAACCCCATTGTGTCTGGTTTCATAACCCACAACAGTATCTGAATGACGGACGCTCACGATAAGCCACGTCCCCTCTCATCGGATTGACTACAAGTAGATTCAGTTTGAAAAAAGACATTTTCAAATCGAGCCACGGCAGGGGAGTCTCAAAAAAGCAACTCGTAAATGTGGAGCCACAAATGCAGTGCAATTCACAAATAAATACATACAAATGCAGGAATATATTTGTCTTTTTTTTTAAATTCATACAAATCATTGGAATGTATTTGTGAATCATTTTATGTGCATTTGTAAATCAAATATATTTGTGAATTGTTCTGTGGGCATTTGTACATCTTTATGCGCATTTGTGAATCTTCACACTGCACATGAGCGACTCGCTGAATTTTGGCATTTTGCCAAAAGCCAATCTCTGTAAAGTCTCTGTCAGGTCGTCTTTTCTGCTGTTCTGTCTCAAAACCAAAAAAAGATCTCATCTCAACATGGAGCGTGAACTGAGAGAGCTGTATCAAGTCTACAACCCTGTTTTAAAAATATGTGTAGAGGAAAGCAGCTCACTGCAGCCACTAATACTGATAAAACCTGATTCTCACATATCTGCACTCATTCTGTTTTGTAATTTGCTTTTAGTTTTCCAAAATGAGCTAAAACTTTATTTTCATTGTTCTAAGTGATTGCAATTTTTAATTTTTTTGGTCTGATGGGGCAATCTGGTTTAATTGAAAGTTATTGCAATTTTCTTTATTCTGTTATTTATAACGCACAGATGGAGTCATAAAATTATGTTATTTACAAAAAAGCAATGCTTCTGGTGTTTGTGTCATTGTTGGTGACGTTGAGTTTTGCATTGAATCATACAGGGATGTTTGCTGAAATTAATTGGCTGGCTCTACCAAAAGAATTGCTGCTAGCCGCCACTGCATGACACTTAAAATGGAGCTCAGGTGCATCCTGTTTCCACTGTTCATCCTTGAGATGTTCCTCCAACTTGATTGGAGTGCACTTGTGCTAAATCTAGTTGATTGGACATGATTTCGAAAGGCACACACCTATCTACAATATATCAGGCCCCACAGTTGACAGTGAATGTCAAAGCACAAACCAAACCATGAAGTTCAAGGAATTATCTGTAGACCTCCAAGACTTGTTTTGTATCGAGGCACAGATCCGGTGAAGGGTACAGGAACATTTCTGCAGCATTGAAGGCCCTAAGAAGCACCTCATCATATGGAAATGGAAGAAGTTTGGAACCACGAGGACTCCTCCTAGAGTTCTCCGCCCAGCCAAACTAAGCGATCGGAAGAAATAGGCCTTAGTCAGGGAAGTGACCAAGAACCCTATGGTCACTCTGACATCTCCAATGTTGTTCTATGAAGAGAGGAGAACCTTCCAGAAGGTTTTTCAGCAGGAGGAACTGTGAGACTAGTCAGAATTGATGAAAAGTGCCTGTTTTATTGTTCTGATAACATTACTTTAAAATAAAAGCCTGCAATAAACTAGTTTTACTTCATTATTGAATTTGGCGCAAAATGCTACAATCGCAGAAAAATTATGCGATAATTCAGTTAATTTTTTCCAAGTTTGCCAAGCCCTAGTTTTGATTTATTTACACTAAATAATGTGAATATGTGTCATTTAAATGAATGGTCTATCAAGTAGTTAAAATAAGTAATTTTAATATTTTTATTTTAATATTTATTTTCATAAATCGAAGTGTAGGTAATATTTCTAAAGGTAAAATGTCTTGCACAAACATTACACCATTGTGAAACTAATTGTCACTAAATCTTGCGATACAGCCGGTACGTTGCCAACACACATATGTATTTCAACAGTGAATAGTGAAGTGTTCTCTGATCTTTCCGACTTACCCCTCATGCCGCTGCCATCATCATGGAAGGAGCTGCGATGGAGACCTGAGACTCCCCCTAAACCGGCCTCCTCCAGGTGCTCGCTGCCTCCACTGCCTGAGGAGGCGATGCTGCTCTGGGGGGAGAGGGGTGCGTGGTCCGGGGCTGGGCCTCTGGCGGTCCGTAGGTCCTCCTGGGACAGCCAGACGTGGCCCAGAGGCTGGTTGCTAGGGCCACTCATGGGAGGCGTGAGGGACACTGAGCGCTTCAGGGGACTGTGCTGCTGGCTGCTACCTCCACTCGTCAGGGCTGAAGGACACGACAAGAGCAGGAGCCGGTTAGAACTTAGAGAAGACTGGAGAGATCATACTGCTGTTCATTCAAACAGCAAGCACACAACATCATTTCATCAATTGATTACCCAAACACTCATTTATAAGTTGAAGCAAGACTCATCATCTCGACACGCATATTCATTCAATTCAGTTTATTTTGTATTGCCCAAAATCACAACTACAAGATTTGCATCGGAGGGCTTTACAATCTGTACACATAACATCCCTGTCCTCACTTCGGACCAGGAAAAACTCCCCAAAATGAAGATAGTAAAAACCCTTTCACAGGGAAAAAGGGGAAGAAACCTGAGGGAGAGCAACAAAGGGGGATCCCTCTTCCAGGATGGACAGAAGCAATAGATGTCATGTGACCAGAATGAGCAACGTAACAGAGTTGCAGCACATTACATGAATATGACAAAAACATTCATATAGTGAGCGGTAAGCATGGACTACGATCCAGATAGCCACAGTCCATCGTAGCATGCAGGACCAGTTCCAAACAGCCATGATCCACAGTGGGAACATATCTGCCTTAATCCAAGTATTGGATTATTATTGATAACTGAGGCTCTGATGGAAAGGATCAGCTTTGCTTGACCTTTATACTACATTAACTTAAATTTGTGACAATAAACAAACATTGAGGTAAACTAGGCAGCAGCCTCCAGCTTTGTAGAGTGAAGCCGATGCTTAATGTCTGAAAGCTGCATTCTATCTACTGACCATCTGGATGTATAGAAGTCTATGCTTTATGTCTGAAAGCTGCATTCTTTCTACTGACCATCTGGTTGTATAGAAGTCCATGCTTCATGTCTGAAAGCTGCATTCTATTTACTGACCATCTGGTTGTATACATGTATATGATTCATGTCTGAAAGCTGCATTCTCTCTACTGAACATCTGGTTGTATATAAGTCTATGCTGCATCCTTTGTACTGAAAGTGAATTGCATCACTTTGGTCGCCCAAAAAACGTCTTATCCAGTGTTCAGTTGTAGCTCACTTCTGGTTGCAAAAATAACAACATGTCGACAGACAAACTTGAGGCCTCACGATGGCAGTCATAAGCATTTACAGTTCAGGTGACTACGTTCACTTCCTATATACAGTCAATGTAAAACCTTTTAGCAATTTACAACGTAAATCAAGTTTATCAAATCATATATTTCTTTACAATTCCTCATTCCAAGTATACTTGTCTTTTGAAGAGCAGTGTAAAACATATTGTGCTTTTTAATTATTTTTTTTACATATGCAACATTAGATCTCTGCACATACTTATAAAACTAGCTTAATGTGAAATTAAAAGGCCTTATTTGTTTGAGTGAACCTGAGACAGTATACGGCTACATCAGGCACCAAATACGCATAACTACACACGACTCTCCTGATATCTTGTTTGTCTGCAAGTGCTGACATCCAGACTAGATATAAACTATATATATTAGGGCTGGGCAAGTTAACGCGTGAATATCGCGTTAACTTTTCAAGCAATTAACGGCGTTAATGATTTGATCATGCGTTAACTGCATTTTTTTATTTAAAAAAAATAATAAAATTAAGGGGCTTTTAATTTGAAGGCGATAATTTACTTCCACCCTCGGGCTTCCGTAGCATTACCGGACTATTTGCCGACTTGAGCCAGACGCAAAAGCACGTATTGTTCTGTAGTTTCTGTCCTTAACGAGCACCGCGCGAGCGAGTCCCCTCTCAAAGCTTCACAAGCGGTCACCGGCAGCTTGCGCTGCAAGCTCAGCGGACCCGGCTTGAACATTAATCGCGCATGCGCAAAGCCTCCGCTGATACCTGTCAGCTGTTCTTCACATCTCCACCTTGTTCAACCAGACGTTAGTGCACTTGTTCAAGTCAACACAGACTGGACTTTTCTCACTGAGGAAGAAAAACTGAACTGAACTGAAAACATGAAAAGCACTTATTGCTTTTGGATAAAGTGATTCAATTGCTGGTCTTTAACATCTTTAAGGTAAGCAACAGATTGAACATGGACCAAAGAAGGAGTGGTTTGTCCCTCACAGGGACCCTTACTACTTAACAGTACCTGTTCAAAAAAACAAAAAAACATTTATAAACTATATATGTATGTATGTTAACTTGTTGCTCCAGAATGCTGTTATATTGTTCTGGTAACATTACTTTAAAATAAAAGCATGTAATACACTAGTTTTTAACTTCATTGTTGAATTTGGCGCATAATGCAATTAATCGCAGAAAAATCATGCGATTACTTTTTTTCAACTTTGCCCAGCCCTAATTCACATACATACATATATACATATACATATATACACACACACACATATATATATATATACATATATACACACACACATATATATATACATATATATATATATATATACACACACATATATATATACACATACATACATACATACATACATATATATATACACATACATACATACACATATATATATACACATACATACATACACACTTATATATATATATATATATATATATATATATATATATATATATATATATATATATATATATATTAGGGCTGGGCAAATTAAAGCGTTAACGCGAGATTAATCTGTCAATCCTTTAATGGTGTTAACTATTTAATCATGCGTTAAGTGCATGGTTTTGTTTTGGCATTATTATTATTTTTGCAGTGGGAAGGGCTTATCACTTTAAATCTCTCCAGGCGGCGTAGTTCAGACCTGGGCGTCTTACGGCTCTCCCAGTCTGGCGAGTCTAAATGAGATGCAGCTATGAACGCATTACGGCAACACTGCTTTTATTTTGCGCGTGCGCTTCCGTGTTGACGATTTGAGCCTGAAGTGAAAGCAATTATTGTTCTGGAGCTTCTGTTCTCACTCTACAGGAACACCAACAAACTGTGACTGCCTTTCAAATCCTTGGAGGAGGAATTCAAGGTAACTGGATCCAGAGAAGTGGTTCAGGGACTCAAGTGATCCGAAGGTGGCTAAAGCAGGGATCCAAGTGAGGACTGGCAGGAAATGGAGGGCAGATGATGCGGTTCAAGTGGCAGATGCAAGGCTGCGTCATAGGAGCCTGGTGGGAGTGGTCACACAAGGTCAAGCAGGGCTAGGATCCTTTCCAACTCCCCAAATGAACACCAGGGGGAAGGAAGGGCGACAAGTTGTTCAGGAGGAGGTGAGAGCAGCAGTGGAGGAAACGAGAACCTGCAAAGCAGTGGGAATGAAGCAACAGGGAGCTTGGACGAGGTGGGAGAATGCGGTTGAAAGGAAAGTGACCTAAGCTGAGCTTTGGAAAGCTGAGCCTCACCGCATCAAATTCCTCATCCAGGCAGTGTATGACGTGCTTCCAAGCCCGTCAAATCTGCACACATGGGGCATAGCAGAGACACAAGCATGCCTGCTCTGTTCCAAGCGAGGAACCCTAGAACACATCCTCAGTTGCTGTACAAGAGCCCTTGGATGTGGTCGGTACAGGTGGCCGGTATGACCAAGTCCTCAAGACCATTGCTGAAGCCATCAGCGCAGGTCTGGCGTGGGCAAAGCAGTTCCGACCCACCAAGTTAACAATCGCCTTTGTCAGAGCTGGGGACAAGCCAACTCCTGCCAGAAGAACATCATCTGCAGGCATCCTGACACCTGCAAGAGACTGGTAGTTGTTGATGGACCTTGAACATCAGCTGCAGTTCTCCAGCCATATTGCAGTCACGACCCTGTGACCAGACATTGTCCTTGTGTCTGAATCCACAAAGCAAGCAGTGCTACTGGAGCTGACAGTCCCGTGGGAAGATCGCTCGGAAGAAGCCTTTGAGAGGAAGCTCTTTAAGTACGCAGGACCGGTCAGTGACTGCCAGCAGGCTGGCTGGAGAGCAAGGTGTTTCCCTGTGGAGGTTGGATGCAGAGGATTTGCAGGCCGTTCCTTGGCCAGCGCCTTTAGCAGTTTAGGCATCGGGGGTGAGAGAAAGAGGAGAGCCATCCGCAGTACCACCGATGCGGCAGAGAGAGCCTCAAGATGGCTGTGGCTCAAAAGAGGGGAGCCATGGAGTCATGGTAGCTAGCTAGCCATCTGGACACAAGCTGGGGTCTGATCAGCCCCGTCTGGGTCACCTGGAGGAGGGCGTATGATGTTGAAAGACCCGAAACGTCCAATGATTCCTAGAACATCACTGAAGATGGGTACAGATTAGGCGTCAGTAGATGTATGTACACAGTCAACAAGCAGCTTTGTTAAAAGCTTCGACTGAGCGCTCACACACCGGCAGGCGCCGCGTACAGATTGAAAGTTAATTGCGCATGCGCAAAGCTCCTGACCCCACGGTCTGATCCACTATGGCAGAGCGTCACTTCTGGATTTTTACTCTTTTCTCAAAGAGGAGAACTTTTCTCACAT
This sequence comes from Clinocottus analis, assembly GCF_023055335.1. Classification (NCBI taxonomy): domain Eukaryota; kingdom Metazoa; phylum Chordata; class Actinopteri; order Perciformes; family Cottidae; genus Clinocottus; species Clinocottus analis. Next base: position 7,606,469 of record NW_027175820.1, read on the forward strand.
CACAAGATGTTCAGTGCACTTGTTCAAGCCAACACAGACTAGACTCTGAACCCGGAGCAGCTGTCCTGCTCCAAGTGAAACGAGTTAAAGTGCTCGTGTCTTGTACAAACAATGAGCTGCTGGCTTCACACGTTACAAAGTACACGGACATAAAACTAAGTAATTAATAAATACATGGAGAAATGCGTGTACTTTCGGATAAATGTTCACGGTTAACAGATTACGCTGCGCATGCGCGACCCGGCAATTTTTGCTGTCAAAAGCCAATCCCTGCAAACTCTCTGTGAAGTCGTCTTTTCTGCTGGGACGTCTCTCAAAACCGGAAAATTATCTCATCTCAACATGGAGCGTGAACTGAGAGCAGCCGTATCAAGTCTACAACCGTGTTTTAAAAAGATGTGTAGAGGAAAGCAGCTCACTGCAGCCACTAACAGTGATACAACCTGATGCTCACATATCTGCACTCATTCTGTTTTGTTCTGCAATTTGCTTTTAGTTTTCCAAAATGAGCTATTTAGTAGTAACTAGCCTACATATAATTTATGTTTTGCACAGATAGAACATTATTTTCAATGTTTTGAATGATTGCAATTTTTTTCTTATTTTTTTGTGGTCTGACGGGGCAATTTGGTTAAATTGAAAGTTATTGTTATTTATTCTGTTATTTATAAAAGCACAGATGGAGTCACAAAATGATTTTATTTACAGAAATAGTAATGCTTTTGGTGTTTGTGTCATTGTCGGTGTCGTCGAGGTCCCCCCCGAAGCTGTACACCTTGGGGAAACACTGCTATATATGTACGTACGTTAACTTGCTGTTGCTCCAGAGTGCTGTTATAATGTTCTGATAACATCACTTTAAAATAAAAGCCTGCAATACACTAGTTTTTACTTCCTTATGGAATTTGGCGCATAATGTGATTAATCGCAGAAAAATCATGCGATTAATCAGTTAATTTTTTTCAACTTTGCCCGGCCCTAATAAATAAATAAATATATCTATATATAGATCAAGATCTATTTATATATATATATATATATATATATATATATATATATATATATATGTATATAGATATATATATATATATATATGTATATAGATATATATATATATATATATGTATATATGTATATATGTGTATATATATATATATATAGATATATCTATATATCTATATATATATCTATATCTATATATCTATATATATATATATATATATAGATATATATAGATATATAGATATATATATATATAGATATATACACATATACATACACTGGGGGGGAAAGAAGTGTCCCTGGAGTTACTGTCACCGACCGAAATACAGTCCACCATGTGTGGACCCACTCGGCAGCAGACACGCGATCCGTGGACCCGACCTACCCGTCGGATCCGCGGCTGCGGTGCACCACTCCGAAACCACTCAATACACAGCGCTTTCATACAGTCCAACATGTATGGACCAACTCTGCAGAAGACACTCGACCCGTGGAACTGCTCCCCGCCAGAGTCTGCATGGACACTCTGTGGAGCAGTGCCTCACAATGATCCATGAAACATCTTAGCTGACTGACTTGACCAGTCAAGCCCCGTCGGGTCATCAACAATGCATGTTGTCCATATCAACAACCACCGGAGGCAGCAGTGCATATTGGTGGGGGGAGCAGACGCCCTAACCCTAACCCGCGAGTAGACGCCGCAGGTAGTCACCAGCAGCAACAGTGCTGTGGCTTGTTTATGATTAAATCTGACTGCAAATGTATAGAACAGTAACATAATCAGCATTTCACTCACCCGACTCACATAACCCTCTGTGGGAAAGGGGTCATCAGTAAATCCTAATATTCCAGTTTATAGGTTTGAGATGGTAGCCACACTGACCAATCATTGCACATGTTATGGTCACGTCAGGGTCTCGCAAAGATCTTTGCATGTATTTTAACCAGGCTACTCTTACATAGAGGAAGACAGGTGAAATGTGATTAGATAAAAAAATGCTGTTAAACAGGTCCCAAGAAGCCATACAATAGGCCTGAAGGAGCAGAGGAACAGATGAAGGCAGCTGTGCAATGAGAAAATAAGCTAATAGGGAAAAATAATTAGAATACATACTGTATTTGTGAATAACAATTACATTATAAAATAGTTATAACTTTAAAAAAAAAACACTTTTCAACGTCCAGATTGAAAAGCTCCTGACCCCACGGTCTGATCCACTATGGCAGAGCACTTTAAATCAGTATCACTTAATCTTTACTCTTATCTCAAAGAGGTGAACTTTCCATAAAAAAAAATTTAAAAAACTGAACTGGAAAACATGAAAAGCACTTATTGCTTTTGTATAAAAGGTATTGTAAGGTAAGCAACAGAAGGAGTGCGCTCTCTGTCTCTCTCTCTCTCTACCCCTCTCCCTCTCTCTCACTCTGGAAATATACACTTGTATTTTCACTTGGTGGGGCTCTAAATGAGTTAGAAATATGTTTTACAAATTATATTTTTCTTCACCTATTCAGCAAGGAAATAACTTCACTTGAAAAAATACATATTTCTTTCTAGAAAGAATGTTCTCTAAGAAACATCTCTCCTCGTTTCTCTATTAATAATTGAAACGTGTGAACCTCAGGATGAACTAAGATGGTTGCCTAATTAGGAGGTTACTTTAGTTTAACCCACTAAAATCACAATATTTTCGAGGCCCAATAAAAACTGTTCCCACACAAGAGCGAGTGAGCTGAAGGAGGTAAACGGGATGAGAAGAGCCAGAGAGCTTTGAGTGTCGCCGCTCAGACGGGTGAGCTGCCACCAACATGCTGGCTCTCTCCTCCGTCTCCTATATGCGGCCCTCTTACTGCGGGCGCTATGTATAGGACTTCATGGGCCCTGTTTAAAATAGGTGCCTAGCTAACATTACAAGTTCCAGTCCCTAAATATTAGCCATTTTCCCTAAATACAGTCTCCCACAAAGGCTGCCTTAGAAGGGAAAGGATGTGAGGTACGTGGTGGCACACAGGTTGGATGTGGTTAAACGTCACAGTGACTAGATGAAGATGGACACCATGTGAAAGGACATGAGGAGGGCGCTGAAGACCTGGGTCCCAAAACACACCTTCATCTGATATCCATCACTTCAAGTGTATTCAACGGCCACTTTCACTGCTGGAGAGAAGCATCTGTTGCTGGTGTCTGTCTGGGGGACAGTTTATCGGTTCTAGGGTCTTTGGTGTGGGACCGGAACTGCTAGTGGTCCAAAAACACAGGAGCGTCTTTCTTAGAACCATGAACAGGGCTTTAAATAAGCCTGTATTTATAAACCCTCAGCTGTTTCTTTCATATCCCAGAAAAGAAAAAGAAAAAAAACAGAGCCCTTGCATTTTTGTCTGGAAATATCCTGCTCTGACCAAAGTTATGTTCAATTTCAACAGCCCTGCCCTCTCTGTTGTCGACCGCCTCATAGCCTCTGTAGTCGCCGTGGGTGTTGTTCAGAATATTCAGAGTATTTAGTCTGATCATAGTGTTCAGTGTTTTATTTTAGTTTAAGAAAACGCACCGATGAACTGTGCACTCCAGATCTGGCTGTAGACGTAAGCACTGTGACAAGTACTTGTCACAGTATTTGTCCTTTTTATTTCAGTCCGTCAATCTCCCTCCGCCCAGCTGACCCCTTATTTCGACTTTCGTTGTGAAATGAGGAATTGTATGATTAACTCCTCATTTTAAACATCAGTTTACTGCGAAGCTTTTGAAGCAAGCGACAGGAATAAATAGAAACATATAATTCGATAAAAAAAAGTGTTTTTTGAAAGCCAACCAATTCAATTATTATTATTATTATTATTATCATCCATCAAGGGAAAGGATTGGAAGGAATGTGTACACATTGCGGTTTTTAGGTTGCAGTTCAGTATGTTTTTGGTACCGTTTATTGTTTTTCGTTTAATAACTGCCCCCCCAGTTAGCTGACGCCTTGGCATCGGCTAATCTTCCTTGGGTCCACCGAAATGACAAAACATAATATATATGGTACATCACTTAATATATATATATATATATATATATATATATATATATATATATATATATATATATATATACACACACATGTATATACATACATACATCAATCCAAGGTGAACAGCCTCTGGCATGTGTGTATATATATATATATATATATATATATATATATATATATATATATATATATATAAATAAAAGGGCTGTGAAATGATTAACGTTTTTAATCAGATGAATCACAGGTTTCAGTGGATTAATCACTATTAATCACATATTACCAATATTCTCGGTATTTTTGAGTAAAAACATAAAGATTTATGATAAAAGACTGATATATACATTGTCATTTATATAATGGGGTGCTGTTGTAAACAAAGCAACTACAGGCCGTAAGGTGAACCCCATTATTGTTTCATCGCGCGCCACAGTCATCAACGCGATCTTAAGCTCATAAAAAAAGAACGAGTTGTGCTAAACTACGAAAAAAAAGTTTGGCGCTGAAATTCCAGTCGATTATTGATGCGGCGATGTTTTATGCCGGACTCGTTTCTTCAGAGCGTAACAGAATATTTGTCGCAAGTGGAGGCGACAAGGCTCAGTGTTGCCAGATTGATGATGGCGTAGTATCGTACCAAAGGCTCAAAATGGTTGTATTTGGAACATAATTATCGTGCATCTGGCAACCCTGAGATCGGTCGACCAATGACAGTTCTCTCTACCATCAGACCTCGCGCAAGAAGGTGGATCGTAAGGGAGATACCGTTTACAAAACTTGTAAGGGCGTAATAACTAGTTTGTGAAAGACTCAGAGAAACATAAATATCACACCAGGCAAAATCCCGGACGTTTTTGAATCCCTGCCGGACGCATTTTTAGGTCATGAAAAGAGGACATGTTCGGGAAAAAGAGGACGTCTGGTCACCCAGGTAATTCTCATTACTCACAAAAGTCCAGTGATCCCCTGTCAGCACCACATGATCCGTAGCAGCCAAGTCATTTTCCGTTTTGTTCTTTTCCAGCTTTAAACAGCACGTGGATTTGTGTCACGATTGTGTGTCTTTGCGGTGCTTTGATGCTCGGGTCCCCCGTTGCCACTCGCAAAACTTTGGTGAACCCCTCATCCTCAACAATATTACTTCTGCAACTGTGCTACTCAACATGTCACAGGCAGATTTAGGGAGGGGTCTTTGTTGTTCAGTGAGGCTGGTTTGACGCATTCCTCTTGAACGCCCCTCGCGGACCATCATGCTGAGCGTTGAGATGTTAAGGCTGGTGGTGCTAGTGAAACAATAACGTCTTCCTGAGTGAACATCGGACTTCTACGTGTATATATATATACGTAGATATATATACGTAGACGTGTATATATATATACAGAGATGTCAGATGTATATGATATATATCTAGCTGCATTACAGCGGAAATAGATAAATAGGTATATTGGAAGCTCATTCTGCTCATGCGTTAAATGCGTTTAAAAAATTAACGCATAATCATGTAATTTAATCATAGCGCGTTAATGCGTTATTTTTCACAGCTCTAGCATATATATATAAACACATATATATATATATTATATATATAATATATATATTATATATTATATATATATATTATATATATAATATATATATTATATATATATATACACACACACACATATATATATATATATATATATACATATATATATATATATATATATATATATATACATATATATATATATATATATATATATATACATATATATATACATATATATATATATATATATATATATACATATATATATATATATATATATATATATATATATACATATATATATATATATATATATATATATATATATATATATATATATATATATATATATATATATACATATATGTGTATGTATATCATTATTAGTAATAACTAGTGAACCAGTCATAACCTTCCCCTATTAAAGTTCAACAAAGATACTTTAAGTTCAACTAAACTGGTAAAACACCATTATTAAAGTGTTCCCAAA